>NC_133661.1:164315765-164462850 GCF_037893015.1 Macrotis lagotis
TTTGAAAACTGAAATCACTGAAATCACCATTGATTCTAGAAAGGGTGCTCTAATGTTTCATCCACCCTCTTTGTGACTTACCTTGATAGTAACTCTCTTCTCAGTCACCACTCCTCTCTTATGCATAGAATTTTACAATAGAAGATAAGCTCCTTGAGGACAGGGACTGTTTTCTTTTTGCATTTGTATTCACACACTTAGCACAGTGCTTAGGACATAACAAATGCTTGATAAATGTTTTTCATTTATTCATATAAAGTATCATATTGGTTGGTTGGTTGTTGTCCCTTTCTTGAAGAGGACCAAAATAACCTCACTATTTTGAAATCAAGGTACAATGGGTTCAACTCAGATTCATACAGATTCAAAAACCTCTACCATAGGTCAGACACAAATAGTCTACGTGAACATTTGATGTGGAGAAATCTCTATATTTGCACATTTTACATTTCTTTTGTGCTACTGTCATTCAGCTTCACTCATAGAGCTCAGCTCCTTCTTTGATTTGGGTGGTCCTTTGCCAGTGTCTCCCATGTATAGCCTTCTATTCCAAAGTTCTTTAGAGAAAACTTGAGAGTGTTTTTGTGTTGCTTCTGAACTTCATGTAAGCACTTGCCCTGTATGAGTTCTCCACAAAATAATCTTTTTAGGCAAATGTACATTTGGCATATGAACCATGTGATCAGTTCATGAGAGTTGTGATGTCTGCAGTAGAGTCTGTATGCCTGACAATTTAACTTAAGAAAGGATTAGTACCTTAACTTACCAAGTGATCTTTATAATCTTCCTAAGATAATTCAATTGGCAGCAATTCAGTTTCTTGGCATAGTGCTGGCATACTGTCTAGGTTTCATAGGTATACAACAGTGAGGTCAGCACATGACTCTGTAGATTTTCAGTTTGATAGGCATTATAATACCTCTAATACCTCTTCTCTTTCAAACTTTCCTTTAGAGTCTCCCAAACACTAGCTCTGGCAAAACAAATGTCAACTTCATATCTAGGTATACATCTCTGGAAAGTATACTCCCATGGTAAATGAACTCCATGCCATTCAATATTTCTCCATTTGCTGTAATTAATGGTCCCATATATGAAGTGTGATGTTTATTGGTAAAGAATCTCTGTTTTCTTGGTGTTAATTGTTATATCAAAATTAGCATAAGCAACAAAGAATTAATCTGTAATTTATACATCTTGGTCTCAGAAATTGCATTGAGTGCACAATCATCTGCAAATAAAAAAATCATGTATCAACTCTCCCTCCACTTTAGTCTTTTCAAGTTAGCCTTTTCAAGTTAAATAAATTGTAATCAGTTTGGTAGCTGTTTTCATCCTCCTTGAAGGCATCTGACAGCAGTGCTGTCACTAAATCTCTGAAAGCTACTCACTCCTTTTCTTCTCCTCTGTTGCCAACAGTGTGTAGGTTCATCCTTCCCTCCAAGTTAGCAATAAGCTGTTTCTGCTCAAAGAAGCACTAATCTGTTGGCATTAAATCTTCGGGTAGTTATCTTTCCTTGGGGCTACTGCTTTTGTTAAATGTGAATATTTAGCTTGGAGATGATAAGTCTATGATCAGTCCAGCACTATGTACCACACATCACCTTCATACTATATTAGAGTTGATAGGGATCTAGAAATATAAAGGACAAATGCTATTCCAATCTTCAAAGAAGTGACTTTGACTTCAATTTGTGGTAGAATTTTAGAACATGTTATCAAAAAGAAGATTAATAAACACTCACAAGAGGAAATGATGACCAAGTATCAGAAGGATACCCTCATGAATAGGTCATGCTAGAGGGGCGGAGCCAAGATGGTGGCATGAAGGCAGCATCTCCCAAGAACTCTGACCCCCCAAACCCCCAAAAAGTAAACGAAGGATGGTTCTAACCAAAAGTTAGCAGGGCAGAACCCACAGAAAGACTAAGTGATACATTTTACCAGTCCAAGATAACTTAGAACTTCTGTGGGAAAGGTGTGTTTCACCAGGACTGGGGGTTGGGAAAAAAGTTGTGGTGCAGCCCAGTACAGCACAGCACAGCACAGCACAGCCCAGAAATCACCACCAACAGGTTGAAGGGGCTGTGAGAGAACTCTGCTGCACCTGGATGAGTGTGGAGTGAGGAGCACAGCCACAGAATCTGCAGTGAGAATTGGGAGACAGAAGCCTGCACCCCCAGAGATGATAAGGGAAGCCTGCAGAGATTTCTCTGCTCTCCCTGGGGTAGGACTCTGCTCTTTGTCTACACTCACATATTGCTGTTTGGGCCTCCATACTAAACAACCAAGCTGGATCTCTCCTTATAGTCCCAGGGCAGAGGGCAGTGCTGTGGTCATCAACATATCAAAGCACAGGCTAGAGAGCATGAGACCTTGTAGGAATCAAGGTCCCAGTGGGGTGTCCCAAAAACAACTCCAAAGCCTTGGAAGTGCTGTAAATTAGTCTTGCGCTGAGGAAATGAGTAAACAACAGAAAAAAAGAAGGATCTAGCCATAGAGAATCACTTTAGTCCCATGGAAGATCAAAACACATACTCAGATTATGACAAAATTGAAGCTTCCATATCCAAAAACTCCAAGAGAAATAGAAAATGGGCTCAGACTATGAATGAGCTCAAAAAAAGACTCTGAAAAGCAATTAAGGGAGGTGGAGAAAAAATTGGGAGGAGAAATGAGAGTGATGCAGAAAAATCATGAAAACCAAATCAAAAGCTTGGTGAAAGATATACAAAAAAATACTGAAGAAAATATGTTAAAAACCAGTTTATGTCTAATGGAAAAAGCAAAACAAAAGGCAAATGAGGAGAAGAATGCCTTTAAAAAAAAAGCAGAATTGGCCAGCTAGAAAAGGAGATAAAAAAGCTTTCTGAGGAAAATAACTCCTTCAAATGCAAAATGGAACTAAAGAAAGTTGATGACTTTGCAAGAAACCAGGAAGAAATAAAACTCTTCCAAAAAAGACAAAAATTAGAAGAAAATGTGAAATATCTCATTGGAAAAACAACTGACCTTGAAAACAGATCCAGAAGAAATAATTTAAAAATTATTGGATTATTTGAAAGCCATGACCAGGAGAAGAGCCTAGACTTCATTTTTCAAGAAATAATACAGCTAAATTGCCCTGAGAGCCTAGAAGTTGAGGATAAAATAGAAATTGAGGGAATTCACCAGTCACCCCCTGAAAGAGATCCCAAAAGAAAAACTTCCAGGAATATTATAGCCAAATTCCAAAACTCCCAAATCAAAGAGACAATTCTAAAATCTGCCAGAAACAGACAATTCAACTACTGAGGCTCCATAGTCAGTATTACACAGGATGTGGTAGGATCTACATTAAGGGCTCGTAGGGATTGGAATATGATATTCTGGATGGCAAAAGATCTTGGTTTACAACCGAGAATCAACTACCCAGCAAAACTGAACATCCTCTTTCAGGGAAAAGATGGACTTTCAATGAAACAGGGGACTTTCAAACTTTACTATTGAGATGACCAGAGATGAACAGAAAGTTTGATCTCCAAGTACAGGATTCTGGTGAACCACAGAGGGACTAACTATGAGGAACTTGATGATGTTGAACTGTTTGTATTCCTGCAATGGAAGAAGATATTGATAACTCATATGAATTTTCTCATTTATCAGAGCTGTTAGAAGGAGCATATATAGACAGGACATAGCAAGGAGCAGAATATAATGGTATGGTGTGGTAAAGGGATGGAGTCAATGGGCAATGGGGGAAAGTACTGGGAGGAAGGAAAAGGAGATGAAGAAGAAGCTGAGAGATTTCACATAAGAGTCAAGAAAAAAGCTTTTTTTAATGGAGAGGAACAGGGAAGGCAAGGGGGAATGAGTGAGCCTTCATTCTCATCAGAAATGGCTCAAGGAGGAAATGACATACACACTTAATAGGGTGAGGAAATCTGTCTTTCCCTGGAGAAGGATGGGAGGAAAGGGATGGGATGAGGGGGAATGGGGGGAGGGAAGGGGGGAATAGAGGGAAGATCGAGGGAGAGGGTACTCAGATGCAACACACTTTTGGACAGGGCCAGGATGAAAGGAGAGAGAGAGAGACAGAGAGAGAGAGAGAGAGAGAGACAGAGACAGAGACAGAGACAGAGAATAGAATAAATGAGAGTGGGGAGGAATAGAGTGGAGGTCCAGCTAGTAACAGCAACTGAGGGGAAAATATTGAAGTAACTTCTCTGGTGGACTTATGATATGGAAAGCAACTCACCCCCGAGACAGTCACTGGAATCTGAACACAGACTGAAGTACATTTCTCTCTCTCTCTCTCTCTCTCTCTCTCTCCTTTAGGTTTCCCATCTTCTTGTGGGGGAGGGGGTTTATGTTTACTCTTATAACATTCAATTTACATCAATGTATGGCATAGAAACAATGTAGAGACTGTCAGCCTTCTGTGGGGGCAGGGAGGGAAGGGAGGTAGGGGGAAAAATTGTAGAATTCAGAGCCTTGCAAAAAATGATGGGTTCATATTACTATTGTATATAATTGGAAAACAAATAAAATGTTAAAATGTTTTTAAAAAAAGAATAGGTCATTCCAGATGAAGCTTTGTTCATTTAAAAAAAAAATTAAGTTGGTAGATATCAGGAATGAAGTAGGCATATGTACTTAGATTTTAGTAAAATATTTGGTAAAGTTTTATGTTTTTTTTATGGAAAAGATGTGGTCTAGATGATAGTATAATTTAATGGAATGAGACTTGTTTGATTACAAGCCCCAAAGAGTTCAGATTCAGTTTCACCTTGAAAGGTATTCTTCAATGGAATGTCCTAGGGATTTGTGTTTTCCTCTGTGTTGCTTAATTTTTTTTATCTTCTTAAATATAAGCATGGATAGAAAACTTATTAAATTTGTAGACACTACAGAGACTGAATAAAAAAAATCTACCACACTAGGTGACAGAGTCAACATTAAAAAAAATACCTTGAACATTCAGTTCACTGGCCTTAATATAACAAACTGAAATACAATGAGGATAAATGTAAAGTCTTATACTTAAAAATAATATCCTTAAAAATAATCACCTTCATAAGATTATGGAAGGCATGATTAAATAGTTATTTATCTACTAGAGTTTTAAGTGGACTAAAATATCAATAGGAATCAACAGGGTGTTATGACAGTCAAAAAACTAATATTCTCTTGTTTTTTATTAAGAAAGACAAGGTTTAAGGGGTGGCTAGGTAGTGCAGTGGATAGAGCACCGGCCCTGGAGTCAGGAGTACCTGGGTTCAAATCCAGTCTCAGACACTTAACAATTACCTAGCTGTGTGGCCTTGGGCAAGCCACTTAACCCCATTGCCTTGCAAAAACTTAAAACAAACAAACAAAAAGACAAGGTTTACAAGCATAAGGAGATGATAGTTTTATTGTGTTCAACCATAGAGAGACCACAACTGAAGTATTTTATTCTGTTCTTTGCATCACATTTTAGGAAGAAAAGAAATTTGTTGGTAGAATTCAAGGAAGAGAGTGCACAACTGAAGGACCTTATTTGTGCCATATAAGGATTAGTTATAAGAATTGGGGATATTTGAAAGTGAAAGATAAGGGATTACATGATGATGATGATTTTGAGTTTTTGAAGGATGGTCATGTAAAAGAGGAATTAGATTTTTACTGTTTGGTTTATTAGTGCAGAATTAGCATCAAGAGATAAAAATTGTAAAGAGGCAAACTTGGGTTTGATGTACAGGAAATAACCTCAACTTCTTAGGAATAGAAATTGTCAAAAAATGAAATAAGCTACCTCAGGAGGTAATGAATTGCTCCTTATTGGGAATCATTAGATTATTATTAAAGATCTTCAAGCAAAGGCTGGAGAATGACTTCTTAGTATATTGTAGCCATTTTTCCTTCTTCTATTGTGATAACTTCCATTTAGTCACCCTGCTTCAAATTTCTCCCTACTCTGTTCCATTCTCCTCAGTTATCAAAGTGACGTTCCTCACTTGTATGTCTGACTGTATAATTTCTTTTAAAATAAACAATGTGAGCTCCCTATCACCTCCAGGATCAATTCTAAAATCATATTTGGCTGTTCAAATTTTTCATAACTTTGTCCAGCTTTTAAAGTCTTGTTATACCTTACTCTCCTCCTCATATTCTATGATTCAGCCAGACTGGCCTCTGATGTTCCTGATAAAAGTTTCCTCATTTCCTGATTGAGAATTTTCACTGGTTATGTCTCTCAACTCTCTTCACCTTTTTCTCCTGGCTTCCTTCAAGCCTCAGCTAAATCCTCACCTTCTGCAAGAAGCCTTTCCTCTTTAATCTTAGTACTTTCACTCTGAGATTAACTCCAATTTAATTTTTATGTATATGTCTCTCCATTGAATCTATCTAGTCTACCTATCCACCTATCTATCCATCCAACCATCCATCCTTCTATCTTGTTTGCATTTTGTCTGCCCCATTAGAATGTGAGCTCATTGACAGGGCAATAGTTTTGCCTGTCTTATATTGACCCAGGACTTAGCATAGTTTCTAATGTGTAATAAGTACTTAATCAATTCTTATTAACTTGACATTTTTAGGTATGGGTTGTCTTAGAAAGATGCTTAAGTCCCTTTCAACTGTGAAATCATGTGATTCTGTGTGATTTTAATCTAACCTTCTCATCTAACTAATGAAGAACTACAACCCAGAGGGGGAAAAATGCTTGTTCAAATCTATGTAACCAATGAGGGACAGACATAGGTCTTCTGAGTGAGACTGTGCCTTTTCCACCCAATCACCATGTATCCATTTCCTTACTAGCTGAATAGTCAGCTAATATTTTCACAAGATTCACTATTTTTTCATTTTATTTTCACTCATTTAACTTTGTCTTTGTGTTACTGTGCATAGCACTCCAGAGAAAAAGAAAGCCATAGGCAAATGGTAACTCTTACTTGAAATGTGTGGAACAATTAGACTTTAAGGATGAAAAATCACCAGACATTTGCAAGTTGGCCCATAAAATCCAGAAAGATATAGATCTTAAGGTTAGGAACATGTTTACTATTTAACATTTTGTTAGCATGCAGCTTTTATACAAACTCAATTGCATGTGACATGATTAAGTAATGAGTCTTTGAGAAATGCCAGTTTATTACTTACACAGTCATTTTTTGGTTTTAAAATCTCAGCAAATAAAGGGGAATGGGATATATTGGGAGGGATTATTTCACATGACAATGAGACATAGCTAATATACCAGGCTGAAGAATAGATATAGAAGTAATAGGGGATGTAAATTTGCTGCGGTAAATTTGGTAAGTTTGTGGTGGTAAATTTGCTGCCTTGTGAACAGGCCATCATCTTAACAATCTTGACCATTACCCTCTATAGTTCTTCATACTGACCTCCCAGGCTTTGTACCAATCAGGGCTGGAAATCCCTCTCTGAATTTCATTCTTTTTACTTCTAGTTAGACTCAATACAGAGCTTAACTTTCAAATTTGGATCACACCATCTGTTTCCTTGTAGAATATTGCCATACTATGTTCATATTGTTTAATTACTAGCATTCATCCATTTCATTCTAACCTCAGCTTTAGACTATATTCAGTAGCCTAAATCATATTATATAGTCCTTGTTTGGACAAAAAAGATGAGATTAAAAATTCTTTGTGAGCAAAAACAAGAATTTAGACAGGAGTAGTACAAACTGACGAATGATAAATTTAAAACATAATGATTGCACACATTGTTGAATTCAATACTCAAACTCATTGTATAGACTATAAGAGAGCTCTAGGGGAAGGTCTTGCTCTTTGGGCAGATCATTTTACTTCTTCTGAGCCTCAGTTTCCCCATTCATCAAAAGAAAATCTTGGAAGAGGCGATATCCCATATGCCTTAGAAAACAGAGAGCTAACACATCCTCCTACAAATCCTTGCTGTGAAGGATTACCTCTCTCTTTTTGCCTAACAACTTGCCTTGCTGGTACTTTCTGCTATCATGATTTTTCCTTCTGTCTCTGAAAAAAATTTTTTCCCTTAACTTATGAAAAGTTATAGAAAATTGGCTGGGTTAAGGCTATGTATTGCCAGAAATTCAGACTACTTTGAGTGTCCAAGTATTCAATATATTACAAATCTTAACTGAGTTATTGCCTAGCTTCTATCTATCTTATCCATAAAAGTAGCATGAAATTCTCCATCAAATGCCTTGATAAAATCTAGGCAAATGACATCTACAGTATTCTTTGATATATCAATCAAGTAAACCCTGAAAGAAAATGAAGTTAGTCTGGAATGAACAATATCTTCCCACAGAGCCTGAGATTTCTACCTTAGAGTCTATACAGTGAATTTGAATGTCACGTTGAATGGTGATTCCCTCAAATTCAAATTCTAATTTTTTTAAAGTAAAAGTACTCCATTTATGTACATTTTAATTTCTCTCCATATAACATTGTTAATATCATCATAGTTTTGACAGTTGGATCTTTGTGATCACTGCTTTCTTTTCTAGATGTTCACTAACTATATCTTTAATCATATATTCTAGAATTCTACCAAAGTCAAGTTCACATACCTGTAGTTTGTTGATTCTATTCTATTCCCTTTTAGAACACTGGAAAAACATTTACCTGTCTTTATTTCTTCTGTACCTTTCCTTTGTTATCCATGGTCTTTTATGACAATGACTCAATATCAAATTCACCACTTCTTTCATTAGTTTAGAATATAGTTCCTCAGGTTCTGGCAACACAACTTAAGTAAATGTTCCCTACTGACCTAGGGTTTCAACTCCTATAGCTAGTTTTATGTCTACCCTTTTCAAAACAAGGATCATTATCATTAGCAGAGAAAATATTACCATAGCAGGGTTTTGGACAATATTCTCCTCTCCAACCTTCAAAGTCCAGAATGATAATGAGGTTGTAAAACTAACTGTAAAATTGTAGCTTGTACCCCATGATCCTTTCATAAATTATGAAAATTTATTTGATTGAATCAAAGAAGTTATTAGACCATAGAGAGGATTCTACAAAAAGAAAAAGAACTTCTAAGATCCTGTGGTGCCAGAATAGTGAATGTCCTTAGCCATATCTCTTTCCCACATGAGTGCCAAATTAGCATTGTATTCTAAGTTTGTGTCCACACTCCTTACAAAAGGTTTGCACAAAAGCTAAGAGTAGCCCCAGAAGAATGTTTTGTACCAATTGGTTTTATCATACCATATGTCTTTGGTAAGAGTTAATTATGTCTAATGGTATAACTGTTAATGGAAAGCACACAGTGGGGACTCATGATCTTTATATACTTAGGCATTTGAACCATAAGATATCAGTCACAGTCACCCTCTGGGACCCAGTCCTCAAATATGAGTGCAAGTTGGGGGTGTATTCCATGCACAGAACTAAAATCAAAGCTGCACAAATATGATAATTCTCTGTTATGGGTTATTATCATTCCATTCACTTTGATCATTGGTTCTGTTCTTGTTCTGATCCTCTCTTTTTCCTATAATACAACTTAAAAAATGAATTTTCATGACCTTAGCTTTCTTTTCTAGTCTCAGTTCATCCAGAACTTTTGTGCCCATGAAACTATTCTTACAGAACCATGCCATACTTTTATCCTACATTACCTGCTCTTACCTTCAGATCTTTTAAAAATCTAGACTACTCTTTTACCTAAATCAGTTTCTCCCTCTTACCTCATCAAATTTGTTTTTCTTTGTATCTTCACGATTTAATTTTTAGAGCTCCTCTCTCCTACTTACTTCTCTTATAGAATTTTACTACAGGATCCTATTCATCTTTTCTCTGAAACTTGAATTTTATCTACACACAAATTCCTTTGAAAAAAATAACCAAAATCTGATTTAATTTATGTAATTGTAAGATCTTAGTGCAGGAAAGACCATTAAGGAAGGATCATCTAACACCTTCTCCCCTCCCCCCATTTTATTGATGAAAAAATGAAGGTCAGAAGAATGAAATGACTGCCCAAGTTTACATGAGAAGTAAGAACTTGTTTGCCAAGATTTGAACTCAGCTTCTCACCAACCAGTTGTTTTGAAAGCAGTATCTAGAGAGGGTATCTAATGATAATGATCTTGGTAGTGGTGGAGGAAATGGTGGTAGTAATGGTGATAATGATAGCATTTATTTAACACTTTAAGGTTTATAAAATGTTTTTTATATGGTATCTCATTTGATACTCACAACAACTTTATGGGGTAGATGTTATTACCCTCATTTTTACAAGTGAGAAAACTGAAGCTCATGGAGCTAAAATGACTTGCCCAGCATCATATAACTAGCAATCAATTAATTAATACACATTTATTAAATACCTACAATATGCTAGGCATTATATTAAACGCTGGGGATACAAAAAGAGTCAAATGATAGTGACTGCCCTCAAGAAGCTTACAATCTATTGTAAGTATCTAATAGGTCTTCTTACTCCAAATTCAGTATTCTATGGACAATACCACCTTAGATGTCTTCTTTTTTTAAAAAAAAATTATTTTTATTGAAGGAAATGGGATTAAGTGACTTGCCCAAGGCAATGATGAAGTGTCTGAGGCTGGATTTGAACTCAAGTCCTCCTGACTCCAGGGCTGGTGCTCTATCCACTGCGCCACCTAGCTGCCCCCAGATGTCTTCTTAAAGGGCTGCCCAATAAATCAAATCACTATTCTTGAGGTACTTTAAAATACCCTTCCTTAGCCATTCTGTCCATAGATGTTGTATTTCTCCCAATTTGCATATGAGCTTCACAAAGACAAAAACTTTCTCATTTTTTGCATTTGTATTTCCTCTACGACCTAATGCTTGCCACATAATGCCAAATAAATGATTTTTATTCATTCATGTTTTCCTGACATTCATTTACCCATCCATTAATAACCTAAATCAATTGTTTCATTTTGTTCCCAAATAGGTTTGTGTTTGGACATAGTCTAAAAACTTGAAAGATACTTGCCAAGTTTCCTTTGGCATATGATTTATTCTAAGGAACTGAATCCCACATTGAAGGAATTCCAATCAGTTAAGTACATATGATATTGGCACAATCCTCTTGGGAGTCATTTGAAGCATATACTATATTTTCTCTCCCTCCTTGTATAAAAGAAGGGCCTCTTAAAATTCTGCTGCATTTAATATGCTTCAAGTATAGGTTATGACTCAGCACAGCTAGTCTTTCATTGGCCTGATTCCCTATCTCTTGAACCCCTAATTTTCTGCTGACCACTCCTGCCTGGTTTAATCATAGACTATGTTTCATTCTAAATTCAATTAAAGGCAAATGCAAAGGAAAGTAATGCCAAAATGGGATATCCATTTCTTTCTTACTGGCTCTTTGCCTTGTTTGGGAAATAGCAGTGGGTCACAGAATATGAAGGCTAAAAGGGATCTCCGTAGAGGCCATCTTGTCAAGCTTCCTCATCTAACAGGCAAGGAAACTGAGACTCAATGAGTTCACATGACTTGCCCAAGTCCTATAGCTAGGTAGAGGTAGAACTTGGGCTTGAGTCCAGATTGATCCTACCCTAATAATTTTTCTGCTGTTCAAATACATCATCTGAGATAGGGGAAATCAGACACTTTTCTAGATTATAACCAGCACCAAATTACTAGCTCTAAATTGTCAAAATATAAATCTTTTAGGTAAGGAGAGGATGGCTTTTTAGCTTCAACAAATCATTCAATTGAAAAATGCACATCAGATCTATCCTCATTTGTTAATGCATCCTTCCCTAGCTGGGTGATCCTTTTTCCATTTTTGCTCTCCCCCATACATTATTCTCAGTAGATGTTGTTTCTTATGAAATACTGTAATAGGCTCCTAAGTGGTCATTCTGCTTCTAATCCCTTCCTTTGCCATCCAACCTCAGCTGTCAAAGAGTCATATTCCTAAAGTACATTTCTGACCATATCTTTCATCCACTTCTTAAGTAGCTTCAGTGGTCTCTTAAGACCAAGGAACTTAACACCATAAATGCTGGAATAGCAGAAATATACATCATCAAGTAATCCTCCCAAAGAATACAGTTCATATCTTAACATCTTTTTCTAGGACAAGAAACAAGGGGAAAAGAACAATATTTTTGAAAACATTGTGGTACCATTTTGAACAGGATTAGAGATTTGGAAAAATGACTTTTGGAAGTGAAAAGAGGAGTAGATAAACAAGATTATGAGCATTCTAGAGAATTATATGAACTAAAAATAATTGTTTCCAGAAAGAGAATAATGAATGGGAGATATAAGAGAAGGGAGAGGAGAGGAAGAAAAAGAAAGCTTCTACCCATAGTAGTCACTATGAGAGAAAGTCACTGCAATTTCTATGATAAAATAGAAATTGTTAGGCTTTTAAAGGTCTTCCCATCTAGATTCATCCTATTGTTCTACACTCATTTCCTATTACTTCCCTTCACACATTCCACATTCTAGCCAAGCCTACATGCTGTATCCCTCATTGCCCCCCCCCATTACTATTTTTTGTGTATAACTTGTATTTATTTCTTGGTGTACAAAGGATTTTTCTCCCCTCCTCTCTTGTCAGAATTTAAACTCTGAGAACAAATAAAATTTTCTTTCTTTTTTTATTTTGTATCCCTGTGTCTAGTATAGTAACCAGACATTTAATAAATGTGTATTGAATTAAACTGAATTGAAATGAAAGCAATAAGGAAAGTATTTCTTTTTCTTTAAGATCATTGACAAGAGAAGTAAATGACAATTATTGCTTTTCCTCCCTGCCTCCAAATAAGGATTTTGAGTTAAGCTATACCCCTGAATGACCATCCTCAGCATAGCATTCTCAGGTCATTTGTCTCAAGTCCTAAGAATCAGTGATAAAATGGGGTGGGGGGAAAGTATGGTACAAAAAATCATGAAACTGTGACTCTAAAGGCAGTTAGCTAATGGATACAGTGGACAGAAGACTAGGTATGGAAGTAGGAAGACCTGGGATCAAAGCTCATCTCAAACCTTTATTAACTGTGACTAGAGGCAAGGCATTTGATAGCTCTGTGCCACAATTTCTTGTGTGGAAAATGGAAATGATAATAACACCTCTCTTCCAAGGTTATTGTAAGGATTAAATAAGATAAAATTTGTGAAAACTTTAGCACAAAATCTCAAATAAATGTTTGCTCCCCCCCACCATGCCCCTAATCCATGGAGTTAGAAGAACTATATTTGTCTCCTGGTTCTGCACTTGTTATCAGTTTGGTCAAGTAATTTCTCTTCTTTTCCTCATCTGTAAAATGAGTGTTTTGGACTTGATAAACTTAAAGGTCTCTTTAACTGTAAACCTAAGATCTCTGATCTGATATAAGTCACTTAACCTTTCTTTAAGCTAGTTTTGTCATCTGTCACATGGGAATTATCATAGAATTTCAGGATCAGATAAGAATTCAGTTGGCATCTCATCTAACCTCCTTCCCTACCCCTAAATGTCTCTTGTATAAGATATGCAATACATAGTCATCGAAGGTCCACTTGAAGGCCTCCCATTGATGGGAGACCCTACTTTATTTCTGCTCAGTCTTAGTGGTCAATGAGTTTTCCTTTTATTGAGCCAAAATCTAGGATCTGCCTTCCTAAAAATTGACAGACATTGGTGCTAATTTCACCCTCTGGAGTTTAGCTGAGCCAAACTAATCCTTCTTACATATAACAAAGGTTTGAATATTTAGCAGGGCTATAAAAGTATAAAATTAAGGACATTTCTTTGCTCCTTGTTGGAATAGTTACCAAGGGTCTAAACTATGGACAGATAAATGATTAGTAAAAAAGTGTAGATACAATGTCTATTTGTGGTCATTTTATATTAGGAGTTGATAGAACTTGGAACCCCAAACTTTAAGAAAATGTTTAAAAAATGCTTTAACATGTAATTGAAGGAAAAAGAAAATATATATTAAGAAATTAAACAGGGAAAAAAGAATGTTAGGGGTCCTGAGAAAATGAGCTAAAATTGAATTTGGAATAAGAGGAGCTATGTTCAAATATTGGCTCTCTGACTTACTATTTGTGTTACTTTAGTATCTTTTTTTTTTTTAGATTTTTGCAAGGCAAATGGGGTTAAGTGGCTTGCCCAAGGCCACACAGCTAGGTAATTATCTGGTCTGAGACCAGATTTGAACCCAGGTACTTCTTTACTTTAGTATCTTAACAGCTACAGGTCTTAACTGCTTCATCTGTAGAACAGGAGAATTGAATGCTAGATGATTTTTTAAGACTCTTTCCTACTGCAGAAACGTTATATGACATATACTGAAAATGTAACACTTGAATAACCATGGGGTCTTGATAGCCAATCTGCAAGTCCTAGGAATGTCTGTAACACCCAAGGTCCTGACTATCTCTCAAAATGAGGAACAGATAGTCTCCAATTTGGGGTCAAATTTGGAAGATTTGTTGAAAAGAGTAATGATCAAAGGTAGCCTGCTTGTAGAGAGTACGCATCATGCAAGACTGTACAAGTTCTCAAGAGGACTGTACAGGAAGTCTTGTTGTTGATGTATCTAGGGCTTCATGAGTCAAAGAAATAACCCCTACTGGTACATTATGTAGATTTAGCAGATAGAAAAGCACATGAAGGAAGAGATTGCAGTGGTCTGAGACATCTTTCCAGCTATGGACCTTTGAAATCAAGAGAGATGCTACTCTTGATTGACCAGGCTCTGCTTCAGGAAAATCAAAGGCTTAGTGGACAGAAAAAGAGGACCTAGGACTAGAAGCAATAGTAGTCTGGAATACCAGAAACAGAAGAGCTAACTTTTGCTATAAAATAGACTAAATAGTCACATATATCTATATATATCTATATATTGAGTATACATAAGAGGAGAACCAGGTGTAGGTACATCAGAAACTGGATTTCACTAAATTAATCAGGAATGGGGGCCACCTCTGACCTTGAAGAACCTAAATTATTCCTCTTGCATTGTTCCTAAGTCCTTTCTGTCTGATTCATAGGATCTTGTGCAATAATAGCTATGAGGACTAAAGATTTAGAGCATGGATTCTGAACTTGAGATACTTGTGCCCCAAGAAGAAATGAGAAGTTTTGCATTGGGGTTTGGGGGATATTTAATAAATTACTATATTTTCCTATTGAAGTATTCCAAACATAGTTCTAGTGAAAAAACTTTGTGGCTTAAATAAATATTTAACAACTTTGTGATACTAAAAATGTTATGAAATGAGTAAGGTTTTTTCATGAAAAATTAATGTATTTTATTTCATTTCATATATATATATATATATATACATATATATATGTAGACACACATATAATTGTGAAATTTATTTTCTTTCACATTGAATGGGGAAGACAGAAAGGTGTACTAATCTATTGGTTATAGAAACCCAAGTGATAATTATATTCCTGTTATACTATGAGGGACATTTGTCAAAGTACCTCTTCAGCCTATGAGTATGTTAGCTCTCTATGGGCCAGGTGAGAAGGACTACTCAGTGTTTCTAATTTTTAAATTAGAAATACTAATTTCTAAAGAAATTCATAGGTGTCATCAAGAATGTAGATTTCTCTGGTGAGTACAAATTTAGTGAACATCTCTGATATTTAACATTAGACCAAGTCTACTCTGTTCAAAGTAGTAGTAGAACACTACAGGCAGGAAACTGGGGCCCAAATGGTTAGACATGATGACAATCTATGCCTTCTATGAAGAAGTTAACATCTATCCTCTTGCTGTTGCTGCTTCAGGTTCCAAATTGAGCCTCCTAAAACAATTTCTGCGAGAACAGAACTGCTGCTCAGCTCTGAAATGTCTAGGATTCTTCTTCAATTCAACCATTTTTCTACCCTACCCCTGAAACAGCTCCACCCTTTCCACTTCATTTTCTACCTCTAGTTCTAAGACCTATAATCAAATCCATACTACCATTGGCTCTGGAAAGATTATGTCAATTGATTGATCTATTTTTCTACCTACTGCCCCTGAGGATAAGAAGGCCAAAACATACTTCCTCGTGTAGCATGTCCTTATAGGGGTTGTCTCCCACCACTGTCATGAAAATTTCTTGAGGGCAAGGCTTTTCTTTCCAAATTTTAGAACAGTGCTTAGCATACACTTAATAGAATCTTCCTTTCCTTTCTCCTTTCCCTTTTCTCCCTTCTTTTCCTTTCTTCCTATTACTTCTTTTCTTCCTTCATTTCTTTTACTAAGCTTTCCTGTTCTTTCCTAAAAATAGAAGTCAATGGTGACAACCTCAAAGGAGCACTAACTCTTCCAACCTGATTCAAAGGATAACTTTCCAGCATCTGATGAATGGAAGAAACTCTGAGGAAGACTGATGTGAACCTACTTCATGAGTGGATTGTGGCCAAGTTTTGATGGCTTGTGGAAGTATTGGTGTATTTGGATGATCTGTTGATTTTGGAAAGGCTTTGAAAGAACATGAGGAAAGATGACTGAAAGCCTTGGATCATCTAAAAGATGCTTATTTTAAGCTGTCAGGTGACAGGTGCCATTTTTGCAGAGTTCTAGTCAAGTATGTTAATCACATAGCATTTCATCTGTGAATACTCACCTGAGAAGATTTTATCACTCCTCAGCTGGCCATATCTAAAGACTCTTCAAGGTCTAATAGTTTTAATAAGATTTAGTGGCTAATATAAAAAATTTTATGAAGAATTATGCTATAATCATTAAGTATCTTAATGGTTTCACCTAAGGGAAGGTGGTTGAAAAGAGCCAAAAAACAAGCACTCAAGAAGGCCAATCTAGCCTGAACTAACAGATACCATTTAGGAGACTATTGAGATAAGAAACATAAACAAGATTTTAAAGACTTTTTTAACTTCTTCATATATGCATCAATGTTGACAAGTTTTTAATTGCATACTGATGTTAACTTGGAAAGACTAGGATCAAAAGAGAAATGGTTACCAGGAGATAATATATCAATATTTGTCACAAAAGGACTGACTATGAAGCTCTCTATTTCACACCTAAAATTGACATTCTTGTCTTGTCTTGTCTCAATAGATTATGATACTTTATTGGATTGTGAACTCCTTGAGGAAAGGAATTGGGTTTTTTGGTCTCTTTTTATATCCCAGTGTTTAGCACAATGCCTAGGACACAGTAGGCACTAAATTGACTGATTGATGACAGTTCAACAGCGAGTTTAGGACTTCCACCAGAGAGGGTATCAAATCTGAAGCTTGCTGCATGGAACCATTCCTTGTCTTGGCTGTTTCTGGGTGACTGATGGCAGGAACGATTGGGTGATGGGAGGTTATGACAACCCAATCCCTGGGAATTAAAGCTTCATTCCTCAGAAGCCATCTTACTTATAAGGGGTGGTACAATTTGGAGTTATGTGGTAGAATGCAGTACTGGTCTTTAATCCCAGGAAGTAGTTAGTACTTCATAAGGCATTTTGCCTTATCACCATGAAAATTACAAGATAATATTGGAAACTGGGATCAATAGTTCTTGAGAGTTGATGTAAAACACATTATAAGGATGGCAGGAGATATTTATAAGACATATGAGATGCTCAACAGATTCAAAGGAAACTTCTGCTGCATAGACACACCAGCAAGTCACTGGAGTTTGTGCACATTGACTTTTTATGGCTGGAAGGAGTTAGAAAAACATAATATATCCTTTTCCACCACTATGCCCAGGCATGAAAAATCTTTTATAGTTGCTAAAGAGATATGGAACTGTACAACTTTTCTACTAGAATTCACTCTGGCCAAGATACTTTGAAAGTAAGCTATTTAAAATGTGTTGGCTTTGGTAGGAATCACGAAGTCTAAGCCCTTATTTTGCCATCTGGAGAGATCCACAGTCTAAACATGTCAATTGACATGAATAAACTGAATTAGCAGAAATTTCTGAGGAATCAATATGTGGTATTTCAAGAGCAAGTAACCAATGTCGCTGAGAATAATGCCCTAGGTTTACACTATATCTATTGTTACACTATACCTAGCCTGGGTGGGGGTCACATTTAACTACTGCCTATATTTTAGAGTTTCAAAAGATGTGAAGTATGTTTCTTGAGTAAGCTGTTGACTGAAGCAAGTATATCATAAGGTATTAACTCAGAAAAGCTCTGATAACTCTTGAGATGCTATGATACTTGAGTCTGATGTCAGGATCTTCAGCAAAAATTGAATTGTAGCGATGAGCTATTGAATCATGATGCATGGGATCAAACAAAATAGCTGACTAATGGAAAGTCACCCATATAAACAGTAGACAGATTAGGCAATATGTTAATCTACAAAACAGACTCTGAGAATGTTAGAGAATATGAAAAAAACCAAGTTTAATACAACCTGAGAACTTCCTAATGTGCAGGAAGAGATGAAGAATTATTCAAGTGAACTGCAAGAGTTAGAGCCTCATTGCAGAGAGGCTATCAGAGCTAGGCAGTAGCTCAAAAGATGAAAAACTAGATGAAAAAGAAAGTATTTTGGTAACTATCAAGAGTTAGGGAAATCACCTGAAATTATTCTGGCTTCTGGTGTTATTTGATTCAAACAAGGCAATGGATTCTCAATCCAGAAGTCTCTTTGTTGCCTTGTATTCAAGTTGTGAAGACACCTAGGAAAAAGAGGTCTTCTGAAGAACCTGAAGATAGTGATAGCTTGGGAAATCGACAAAATTAAACACAACAGATGTACCTGGGACATTTGGCCAGTAATCAACCTTACTTATAAGTATGTAGAAAAAATAGAAGTGGTTACCCATGAAACCAATGATGCCCATTATTTGATATTTATTGTCTATGTAATTTTCCTGATTATCTCTTTTAATTAGCTATTTTTAATATAATTTTATTTATTTAAGGCACTAGAATCTAGTGACTTGCCCAAGTTCATACAGCTAGGCAATTTTTAAATGTCTGAGGCTGGATGTGAACTCAGGTCATCCTGATTCCAGGGCCAGTACTCTAGCCACTGTGCCACCTAGCTACCTAATGTCCATTATTTGAATCAATTTGTGTCTTGTTTGTAATTGTAACACATGGTATTATGAATTGGATATGACATGCTTGCTATTATTTTATTATTTTGTTATGCTATATGTGAACACATTGTGTTTTGACTTGTGATCTATATATTTGGTCACTTTATGGAATTGTGGTATGTGATGTGATACATTTTTTGTTTTATTGAAATTTGTATCAATTCAACATCAGTTCATCATTTTCTTATGTTTAGAAATTGAAAAAAAATAAATTTGGGCTTGATGTATAGTGTTGCTGACTTCGAAGGTATAAATGTTCACAATGAAAATTTAACAACTGGCTCTCCTGAGTAAGTTAATACTGCTAACTAGGTATTGGGTACTTTGATGTTCTTTATACTGTGTATTTGTAATGATTACCTATGATTTTGTTATTCACCTTATGTTCACATGGGAATTTTTTCTCTTGTCATTTTATTTATTGTGCTGTTTGATTAAATATCTTTTGTTTGACTACTATGTTCCTTGACTAATAAAAGTAAATACATTGCTGGGTGCTTATGATCTATGGTTTTGAATAGATATCAAACTACTATATTTAACTTGGATAGCTTTTCTGGGCATAGAAGGTACAAGTTTCTCAGGTCTGTATATAATAGGTGCTTAAAAATGTTTGTTGAATTTAATTGAATTGAATAATGCTATCTAAGTAAGGCGAGATACTAATTGAGCATGTACTAGTCCATTCTTTTGTTTCATATATGTGTGTGTGCACATGTATCTATTTCTAAAGTCCTCTGTGGAAAACAATGAAATAGGTAAATAATCCATCACAGTGAATTATAGTGGTAAAGGGAGCATTCTCACTAGGGGTTTCCTAAACTGATGAAACCACAGGTCTAAGAAAGAAAAGAAAGACAGAGATAGAGAAGTACAGAGATGAAGGCAAAGAGAGAGAGGTAGAAAGAAAGAGAGAAAGAAAGAAAGGAAGAAAAAAAGGAAGAAAGTGAGGAAGAGAAAAAAGAAACAGAAATAAAAAAAAAGAAAGAGAAAGGAAGGAAAAGAAAGAAAAAAGGAAGGAAGGAAAGAATCATTTAACCCTCCCTCTTCTTCCATTGTAACTTTCCTAATCAAGGTGGAAGGGGAAGGGAATAAGAACTTTTGTATAGAGTCTACTAGAGGTCAAACATTGTTCTAAGCACTCTTTACAAATATTATTTCATTTGATCTCACAACAATCCTGTGAGGTAGGTGCTATTTTTATACCTATTTTTTAGATAAGGAACCTGAGATAGGCAGAGATTAAGATTTGGTCAAAGTCACATTGCTAATAAGTATCTGAGGTTGGATTTGAACTTGGTCTTCCTGACTCCAAACCCTACTATCTCTGAATTCATCTTCTGTTCCTTTGACTAGTACTCAATTTTCTCAATCAACTTTGTGTTGTCATTACTTGTGCTCTTGTCTTATCTCTCATACAAGACTATAAGGTCTCTAAGGACAGAGACTGAGTCTTCCTCAGTTCTTTATCCCTTCAAAGCAATTACCATAGTACTTTGCATATTATAGATCATCGACAAGCATTTGAATGTTAGAAAACCATAATGATGAAGGGTTCTTTGAGTAAAAGGACAAGAAATTTTCGAGAAGAGAGATTCCCTCAGCATTGCTTGTGTCCAATTATATGACATAAGTAAGGGAAGGCATGAATGGCTTAATTTGATTACAGTTTTTCCCTTTCACATCTAGACTTTCCCCAAGGTAATTTTGATATAACACAAGAAGACATAAGAAATTAAATGGGGACTTCTTGGGAGTTTTGTGGAAGCTGCAGATGTCAAGACCAACAGACAATATAGAAAAAGTTTAGAAACTCAGAAATGCATAAAATATTGCATAATATTATATGATATCAATCTAATTTTTATGATACTGTAAACACCTCATAAAAGAAAAAATAAAAAAAGTCAGATTTCTCTAATACAAAGGAAAAGTCAAAAAATTTTATTTAGACTTTCCAGATCTAAGGGCTCTGTGCCCCCAGCCTCTGCAATGTAGAAGGGTTAAGTATAGAAAGAAAAAGGAGAAAGAATGTCCTGATCTCATTTACATCTCAGCAAGTAAGTTTGTTTATTTATTTGCTTAAAATTTAGTTTTATGCTTGGGAGGTGGAGGTAGGTCAAAATATTTATAGCCTTTTGTGTCTGTTTCTGCTCAAAGGTCATGTCAACTTTCTGTATACAGGCCTGAATCTAAGGTTTGCTTTTATCCACAATAGAAGATTTGCTGACTACAGGTTCCCATTCTCTTCTGTTATACAAAATTTTGGCTGATGTTCTACTTGGATGGTTCTTGGAAAGCAATGGTGTGAACAGCAAAGAGGGGAAATTGCTTAATGGAAAGGAAACTTAATTCAAAAACAAGAATTGTTAAATGATTCCATTATCCAGTGGAGAACTCTGGATAAGGATGATATTGAAAGATTTAAAAAATTGCATCAATTCAACAAATATTTATTTAAAATTTGCTTTGCATACCAATATTCTACTAGTGATGCTATTAGTATATTATATGAATGAGCACTAGGACCAAAAGTCATGGAGCTGAAATATCTTCAGACATTTATTAGCTATGTGACTCTGAGAAAGTCACTTTACCTCAGTTTATCTCTTTCCCCTTATCTGTAAAATGGGGATAATAATAGGATTGTTGTGACATATTTGTTAAATGTTTCTAAACCTCAATGCACTATATAAATGTTAGCTATTGTTAGTTTCATCACTATTATTATTGTTATCTCAAACAAGTAAAAATGTGATTGACTCAGGGAAAAAAGTTGCATGATGGATGGATGTAGACTATAATATACCAGGAGTAATGACTTTCATTCAAATAGTAGGGAAAAAACACGTGTGCCTGAAATAGAAGGGGGTTCAGATACAGAATGAAGAGGTCATATATGGACAATGTAAGTATTGCATAGGTGTCCAGATCATTTTACCTAACTAAAAGGAAGGCCTTCTCAGCACTGAGCCAATTTTCTATGGAGTATTTTTGGAAGAACAATGACAAAAATCGCCTAGACTGAGAAGGTGAGCATATGACATGACCTGCATTGGTAGGCTTATCTCACTGATGAGATAATATATCCTTAAAGTATAAAACTCCTATTCAAGGAAAGATATTGATGAATTTTATTTAGTAAATGAATCCAGATAATTTCTCTTCATTTTGATTCTGCTATTCAGTTGTATCAGTCATATCTGACGCTTCTTATCCTCACTTTGGAGTTTTTGGGGGGCAAAGATCATATAGTGTTTTGACATTTCCTTCTCCTCTTCATTTTACATTTGAGGAAACTGAGACAAAAGGGATTAAGTGACTTTCCTAGGAATAAACTAATAAGTATCTGAGGCTGGGTTTGAATTGAGGAAGACGAGTCTTCCTGACTCCAACCTAGCACTCTCTTCATAACTCTTTCTAACACAGTCCAGAACTAACATAAAAGGCTATATATGGATAAGGACTAAACTATGATTTCACTGATATAAGAAACTCTCAGATGAGAGAACTCCCTCTGCCAATGAAAGTTGGCACCTTTTCCCCAATGTAAGAATCTTAGAAAGTCATGTCGGATACCAAGGGGTTATATGACCCATCCAGGGTCACAGGGTCATATTAATGAGGGAGAAACAGGACTTGAATCTAGTTTGGAGGCCAACTTTCTGTCCACTCATTATTCTATGCTATCTCTCAAAAAATATATTTGGGAGACAATAATAGGATAATAGAAAAACTGACATTTCATGAGCAAAAAAAAAAAAATGGAGACTAGAGGCAATATAGGAAGAAGAAACACTAAGAATACATTAAAGAACAATTTAATGGGGAAAAAATCACTGTAGAATTTATCTATTTTTCAAAGCATATTTATCTACATATCTCACTCACTAGATCCTTATGGCAATTCTAGAAAGCAGATAAGGTAGGCATTATTACCCACATTTTATAAATGGGCAGATCAAGGCTCAGGGAGAATATTGACAGTAGAGCTAAGACTAGATTTTGGATTTCCTCCTGATGAGTGAGAAAAATGAATTCTTTAAAATGGTCACATATATTCCATTGGGGGGGGGTGTATTATTCAGTTATTCAGGCATATCTAACTCTGTGATCTCATAGAACATAGCATGCCAATGCTGTCCATGGGGTTTTCTTGGCAAGGTCACTGGTTTATCTTTTCCTTTTCCAACTCACTTTGAAGCTGATGAAACTGAGGTAAACAGGGTTAAGTGACTTGCCCGGCATCACATTACTAATAAGTGTCTGAAGTTAAATTTGAACTCTGATTCCAGGTCTGGTACTCTATCCACTGTACCACCTAGCTGCAGGGTTATTTTGATGATCTCTAAGGTTCCTTTCAATGATATGTCATGAGTGGTTTAGTCTAATTTTTATCTGAATAGGACCACAGGACCATAAATTTAGAGTCAGAATAGACTTTAAGGCCATCTAGTCCAATCCTCTCATTTAACAAATGAGGAAACTGAGACCAGAAAAGTTAAGTGACATTTCCAAGATAGCAGATTCAGAATTCAAACACAGACCTACTTACTTCAAATCTAGCCTCTTTCCTTTCTACCACACTGCCTTTCTTCTATAGCGGGTGTGTCCAACTCACGACTTGTGGCCCTCAAAGTCCATTCATGAGCATTTATTACATTTTATTATTGTACTCTTTGGTAATATGGGTTACAATGTAGTTATAAATAAATATTAAATTTTATATGTGGCTCTTGCCAAGGTTTTGTTGGGCAGAGGCTCAAAAGAGCTAAAAGCTTGAACACCCATGCTAGATTTAAAATTTAAAACATCTCTAGCAATTCAGTCAGCAACCTCTCCCCAGTTAAGTCTTTATGTTAAGTTAAGCTATGTGACTCTGAGCATTTCTTTTTTGTGAATTTAATCATAGTCAAACAACAGTCTATTGTACAAAAATTTAAAAAAGAGACTTGTTAAAACTTGGATATGAAACCATAACCTTAGTTCAGATGCTACCTTAGAAACTGGTTGTGGGCATAAAAGCCTGAAGAAGTTACTTAATTTCTGACTGTTGGGGACTTCCGGCCAAGATGGCGGAGAGAAGACAGGCACAGTTCTAAAGTCTCCTGATCTCTTCCCCATCTATCACATGAAACAAACCTCTTAAAAGAAATCCAAACCAGGAAACCCAGAAAGAAAAGCCAGGAGAGGAAAATCTACCTCAGGATTTGTCTCCCACAGCAGCCTTGGCTGAGTACCGGCAGGTGAGTCTGAGCTCCCAGGGAAGATCAGCCAGATCAACAGCTGAATCGGAACCCGGAGTCTGAGGGCCCGAGAGCCGGACCTGCTGGATCAGCAGTGAGGCTGGATGAAGGGGGCTTGGGTCTGCGGGGAAGCAGAAGTGCTGGTATTGGTGCTGTCCTCCTGGAGCTTGGGGAAGGGGCTGTGGGGAGAGGTCTGGTGGGACACCATCCCTGGGCTCCTCAGGTCTGAGAAACTCTGAGCCCATACCTCCATTACACTGAGGTCTCCTCCCAAACAAATGCAAATTATTTATGCCTCAGGCCCAGGTGTGTGAGCAAAAGAACCAGCCCAGCTGAGGAATCACCTCAGGCCAGGGTAAAGCCCACCATTGATTGAAGGCAAAAGAATTCAATAGCTCCAATTCCCTCCCTCAAGCAAAGGGAGAAGGCCTCCCAACCAAGGTCACAGATACCCCAGAGAGGGCAACCAGCACCTCCTATTGGCCAGCCAGAGAAACTGCACTCAGTAAAGCCTTTAGGGATCCCAAGCCCAGGTGAACCAGCCCCACCCAACTCAAGGTCTTAGCATAATGAAGAAGGGTCAGTGGAAAGGTGGATCCATAGAAAAATTCCTGGAAGGGAAAGACCCCAACCCAGAGAGACCTGGAACATCTGAGGAGAATACAATCTGGTCTCCAGAACAGAAAGACTTCCTTGAAGAAATAAGGAAGGAGTTTAAAAATCAGCTGGAAAATTTGGGGGAGAAAATTAATACCTTGCAACAAGAAAACAAAACCTTAGAAAGTACAATTGCACAAACGCAAAAGGAGAATAAATCTCTCAGATCATCAATTGGACAATTACAAAATGAGAATAATTCTCTCAGATCCTCAAATGAGCAAATGCAAAAAGAAATTAATTCTCTCAAAACCTCAACTGATCAAATGGAAAGCTCTTTCAAAAGTAGAATTGACCAATTGGAAAAGGTTAATGAAGAAAACTCCTCCCCCCCAAACATAATGGAGTCTACAGAAACTAATGACTCCACGAGACAGCAAGAGTCAGTTAAACAAAATCAAAAAATAGAAAAAATAGAAGCAAACGTGAAATACCTCATCAACAAAACCACTGACCTCGAGAATAGATCGAGGAGGGGAAAACCTGAAAATTATAGGACTTCCTGAAAACATTGAAGGGAAAAAAAGCCTGGACTTAATATTACAGGATCTAGTGATGGAAAACTGCCCTGACATCATGGAATCGGAGGGCAAAGTAGTTATTGAAAGAGTACATCGATCCCCACCAGAAAAAGATCCTAAAAGGAAAACACCAAGGAATGTTGTGGCCAAACTCCAGAACTATCAGATAAAAGAGAAAATCCTGCAAGCAGCCAGAAAGAAACAATTTAAATATCAAGGAGCCACAGTAAGGATCATGCAGGACCTGGCTGCATCACTTTAAGGGATCGAAGGGCCTGGAATGAGATATTTTGAAGAGCATGGGAGCTTGGAATGCAGCCAAGAATCTACTTTCCTGCAAAGCTGAGCCTTCTCTTCCAGGGAAAAAGATGGACATTTAACGAAATGGAAGAATTCCAAAAATTTCTGATGAAAAGACCAGAGCTAAACAGAAAATCTGGATATCAAACAGGAGGTTCAAGAGACACATGAAAAGGTAAAAAAAAGGGGGGGGGCGTAAAAGGAAAAAAATGCATTCCAGCAAGTTGAAAGTGGCTATATCCCAGCAAGGGGGGGGGGGGGGATAGAGACTCTCATCCTGAGAAATGTAACTCTAACAGAGAGAATATACCTAGCCAGAAATGATGGACATCCACGACCTATCCATGAGACTGCTATCTAATAGGATGTAACTGGCTTTAACTCCACTGGGGAGAAAGACTCTAATAACTCTCAGGAATTTGGACTCTATTCAACAGAATATACTGAACTAGAAGGGACAGACACTCAGAATTTTCTATGACTTAGATAGAATGATCTAAAAAAAATACACTACCTCCCTAAAAAGGGGGACAGGAAAGAGACGGGAGGAGGGAGGGGATTGAATGGGACAAATCTCATTACACTAAGAGGTACAAAAAACATATGGTAATAGAGGGGAAGAAGGGAGTAGAGGAGAAACACCTGAATCTTCTTCTCATCAGACTTGGCTTAAAGTCAACCTACACATACTCAGTTAACTTATAAAACATCTAACCTTTCAAGAAGTAAAAGGGGAAAAGGGGAGGGGGGACAGAGAAAGGGAAGGGGAATGGAGGAAATAAGGGGAAATAACAAAAGGAAGGGAAGGGAACAGGGAAAGGGGAAAGAAAGGGGAGGGTGTGATATAGGAGGGCAACCACACTGAAGGGGGTGGTATTCAAAAACAAAATACTGGGGAATATGGATAAAAGGGAGGGAAAGGGGGGAAAATACAAACAGAGGGAAGATAGCACAGAGGGCAATAAAGAATTAGTAATCATAACCTTGAATGTGAATGGGATGAACTCTCCCTTAAAACGTAAGCAAATAGCAGAGTGGATTAAAAACCAGAATCCTACAATATGCTGCTTACAAGAAACTCATTTGAAGTAGAGAGATACATATAGAGTAAAGGTAAAAGGTTGGAGCAAAATATATTTTGCTTCAGCTGAAGTAAAAAAAGCAGGGGTAGCAATCCTTATCTCAGACAAAGCATCAGCAAAAATAGATAGCATTAAAAGAGATAAGGAAGGAAACTTTATCCTCCTAAAAGGTACCATAGACAATAAAGTCATTTCAATATTGAATATATATGCACCCAGTGGGACAGCACCCAAATTCTTAGAGGAGAAGCTGAAAGAATTACAGGAAGACATAGACAGCAAAACTCTACTAGTAGGAGACCTCAACCTCCCGCTATCAGATCTAGATAAATCAAATCATAAAATAAACAAGAAAGAAGTTAAGGAGGTAAATAGATGGTTAGAAAAATTAGATATGGTAGACTTATGGAGGAAACTGAATGGGAATAGAAAGGAATATACCTTTTTCCTCTGTAGTACATGGAACTTACACAAAAATTGACCATGTACTAGGAAATAAAAAACCTAATGATCAATTGCAGAAAGGCAGAAATAGTGAATACATCTTTCTCAGATCACAATGCAGTAAAAGTCATATGCAATACTGGGCCAAGGAGATATAGACCCAGAGCAAATTGGAAACTGAATAACCTCATCTTAAAAAATAAATGGACCAAAAAACAAATTATAGAATTAACCATTTTATCCTAGATAATGATAATAATGAAACAACATACCAAAACCTATGGGATTCATTCAAAGCAACTCTCAGGGGATATATTATAGCTCTAAATGCTTATATGAATAAATTGGAGAAAGAGGAAATCAATGAACTAAACATGTAACTAAAAAAATTAGAGAAAGAACAAATCAAAAATCCCCAATCAAATACCAAATTAGAAACTTTAAAAATCAAAGGAGAAATTAATAAAATTGAAAGCAAAAAAACTATTGAATTAATAAATAAAACCAAAGTTGGTATTACGAAAAAACCAATAAAATTGATAAAACTCTGGTCAATTTGATTAAAAAAAAGAAAGAAGAAAACTAAATTGCTAGTATTATAAATGAAAAAGGTGAACTCACCACCAATGAGGAGGAAATTAAAGTAATAATTTGAAATTATTTTGCCCAACTTTATGCCAATAACTTTGATAATCTAAGTGAAATGGATGAATATTTACAAAAATATAAGTTGCCCAGGTTAAATGAAGAAGAGATTAAATACCTGAACAGCCCTATCTCAGAAAAAGTAATTCAACAAGCCATTAGTGAACTCCCTAAAAAAAAATCTCCAGGGCCTGATGGATTCACAAGTGAATTCTACCAAACATTTAAGGAACAATTGGTTCCAATCCTATATAAACTCTTTGGAAAAATAGGGAAAGATGGAACTCTGCCTAACTCTTTCTATGAAACCAATATGGTGCTGTTACCTAAACCAGGAAGAGTTAAAACAGAGAAAGAAAATTATAGACCTATTGCCCTGATGAATATAGATACAAAAATCCTAAATAAAATCTTAGCAAAATGACTACAACAAGTCATCACTAGGATAATACATTATGATCAAGTAGGATTTATTCCAGGAATGCAGGGCTGGTTCAATATTAGGAAAACTGTTAGTATACTCAATTATATCAATACCAAACCTGTCAGAAACCATATGATCATATCAATAGATGCTGAAAAAGCTTTTGACAAAATACAGCATCCATTCCTATTACAAACACTAGAGAGTGTAGGAATAAATGGACTGTTCCTTAAAATAATTAGCAGTATCTATCTGAAACCATCAACAAGCATTATACTCAATGGGGAGAGGCTAGAGGCATTCCCAATGAGATCAGGGGTTAAACAAGGGTGTCCATTATCACCACTACTATTAAATATTGTGTTAGAAATGTTAGCATCACACCTCTCAGATTGGCCAATGTGACCAGGAAGGATAATGATCATTGTTGGAAGGGATGTGGGAAATCTGGGACACTATTACACTGTTGGTAGAGCTGTGAACTCATCGAACCCTTCTGGAGAGCTATTTGGAACTATGCCCAAAGGGCAACAAAAATGTGCATACCCTTTGACCCAGCAATACCACTACTGGGTCTATACCCTGAAGAGATGAGGAAAAAGGGTAAAAACATTACTTGTACAAAAATATTTATAGCAGCCCTGTTTGTGGTGACAAAGAATTGGAAATCCAGTAAATGTCCTTCAATTGGGGAATGGTTTAGCAAACTGTGGTTTATGTATGTCACGGAACACTATTGTTCTATTAGAAACCAGGAGGGACAGGATTTCAGGGAAACCTGGAGGGATTTGCATGAACTGATGCTGAGTGAGATGAGCAGAACCAGAAAAACACTGTATACCCTAACAGCAACATGGGAGTGATGTTCAACCTTGAAGGACTTGCTCATTCCATCAGCGCAACAATTAGGAACATTTTTTGGCTGTCTGCAAAGGAGAGTACCATCTGTATCCAGATAAGGAGCTGTGGAGTTTGAACAAAGTACAAGGACTATTCCCTTTAATTCGGAAAAAAAAAAAACCCAGATGTCTTATGGTTTGATCTGGTTACCTCTGAGAATTCTGTTCTCTTTAAGGATATGATTTCTCTCTCATCACACCCAATTTGGATCGAGGTACAACATGGAAACAAAGTAAAGACTGACGGAGTGCTATCTGTGGGGTGGGGGTGGGGGTAGGGAAGCAAGATTGGGGGAAAACTGTAAAACTCAAATAATATCTTTAATAAAAATTAAAAAAAAAATTCTGTCTCATTTTCCTCAAATGGAGATAATAATACTAATTCCCAGTGATACAAGATAAATGAGATATTTGTAAAGTGCTTTGCAGACCTTAATGAATTATATAAATGCTAACTATTATTATCATTACTAAGTTATTCTTTTTTTTAGAATTTTGTTAAATTTACTAAGATACTAACAAAATAACTCTCAGGGATATGTCATTAAATGTTTAAAAACCAGTTCTCCAAAGGAAAAAAATATATGTCTGATAGACTTTCAGTATAATCAGTATAATTAACGTTTGTTCTCTCTTTTTTTTTTTAAAGCTGGCAATCACCAAAATAATCAATTAAGCCTAGATTTATAGGTCTGCCATGTCTGAGGGAAGTTAAATGGTACAGTGGATAGAGAGCACCAGGTCTGGAGTCAGGAAGACTCATCTTTCTGAATTCAAATCTGGCCTCAGACATTTATTGTGTGTCTCTGGGTAAGTCTCTTAATCCTGTTTGCTTCAGTTTCCCCATCTGTAAAATAAAATGGAGAAAGAAATGGCAAACAACTCCAATGTCTTTGTCAAGAAAACTTCAGATGGGATCATGAAGAATCAGAAAAGATGGAACAACAACATATCTGAGATATAAATAGTCGCAATTTAACAATGTACTTGCTCTTTTTAGAGCTCCAGTTAGCTCCAGTACACCAACTGCCCTGTTTATAACCCCTGCTGAATTGTTTTTGTTTCATTCTTTGTATTGTTTTGTTTTTGTTGTATTGATGCCCCTTTCTGAAATTCTTGTTTAAGAATTTTAGAACTTGCAAGGCCTCAATCTAGCTCAAAAATCATTTTTTGAAGGTGAGGAGTGGATCCTTTTTTATTATCATTCAGATGAAGATATTTCCCTGATCAAGTCTTCATCCTGTTAGATTTTCCTATATCTACTATCTAATCTCTCTCTCTATCTCTATATCTATCTATCTATCTATCTATCATCTATCTATCTATCTATCTATCTATCTATCTATATATATATATATATATCTATCTATCTATCTATCTATCTATCTATATATATATAGAGAGAGCAAGTTGATTTATCTTATGAGATTTCTATCTCACTTGTGTAGTCAATTCTACATTGTCATCTTTTACCCATTGACTTTAATTATAACTTTGGAAATGTGTTCCTATCTCTTTACAAGTCCCTCATTCAGAGAAGAATGGGATTAGATGTGACTTTATTTTAAGCATAGTATTCATGAGTAGCCATTAGTATGGGTGTTATTTTTAAAATTCTGAACCTTAACTACAAACAAAATGAACATTTCCATTTATAAAATATCACAGAAAAATGAAATTGCTATTCTCTATTATTTTTAGCTTGTTTCTCTTTTTTATATATAATATATTCAGCATTTAACTTTCAAAGTTCACCTGCTTGTCATATCTTTTTTTCTGACCTTTCTTCTGTTCTGTACTGTACATTCTTTAAAAATGACTTCTTTTCTTTTTATTTCTTTTTTTGAGAGGTGGAAGGGGTACCTTCTACTTGGCTCTTTTCTCCTTCCCAACTATCCCCTACTAATAAAAAATAAAATCCTTGTTATATATGCATATATATACATATATCTACTGTGTTATATATATGTATGTACATATATATAAAACTATATATACATATATTTATACATATACATATATATGTACACACACACACACACACACACACACACACACATACACAAACAGTAGTGGGATTCAATACTGATACCTAATATTCATCTGCACAACAGTATTTTTCTAAGTGCCCGTAGTAATATTCATTCCATCCATAGATGAAAAAAAATTGACAGAACTTGTAATAGTTATTTATTAATTTCTTAAAACTTATTATATCTTCAGACAAAACCACTGTACCCAAGATCAAAAGAAATGTAGCAAACTGGGAAATAATCTTTACAATTAATGTTTCTGACAAAGGACTCATTTCTAAAATATACAGAGAACTGAGTCAAATAAAAAAAAAAAGCCATTCCCCAATTGGCAAATGGTCAAAGGATATGCAAAGGCAATTTACAGATGAGGAGATCAAAGCAATCCATAGTCATATGAAAAATTTCTCTAAATCATTATTTATTAGAGAAATGCAAATTAAAGCTTCTCTGAGGTACCACCTCACACCTCTCAGACTGGCCAATATGACCAGAAAGGACAATGATCATTGTTGGAAGGGTTGTGGGAAATCTGGGTTATTAATACATTGTTAGTGAAGCTGTGAACTCATCCAACCTTTCTGGAGAGCAATTTGGAACTATGCCCAAAGGACAACAAAATGTGCATACCCTTTGACCCAGCAATACCACTACTGGGTCTATACCCTGAGGAGATTATGAAAAAGGGTAAAGACATCACTTGTTCAAAAATATTCATAGCAGCCCTGTTTGTGGTGGCAAAGAATTGGAAATCAAGTAAAGGTCCTTCAGTTGGGGAATGGTTTAGCAAACTGTGGTATATGTATGTCATGGAACACTATTGTTTTGTTAGAAACCAGGAGGGATGGGAATTCAGGGAAGCCTGGAGGGATTTGCATGAATTAATGCTGAGTGAGATGAGCAGAACCAGAAAAACATTGTACATCCTAACAGCAACATGGGGACGATGATCAACCTTGATGGACTTGCTCATTCCATCAATGCAACAATCAGGGACAATTTGGGGCTGTCTGCAATGTATCCAGAGAAAGAACCATGGAGTTTGAACAAAGACCAAGAACTATTACCTTTAGTTTAGGGGGGAAAAACTGATATCTTATTGTCTGATCTTGCTCTCTTATACTTTATGTTTCTTCCTTAAGGATATGATTTCTCTCTCATCACATTCAATTTGGATCAATGTATACCATGGAAACAATTTAAAGGCTGGCATATTGCCTTCTGGGGGGGGAGGGAAGAAAGTTTGGGGAAAAATTGTAAAACTCAAAATAAATAAAATCTTTATAATAAAAAAATAAAAAACCTTATTATACCTTTGATGAAATACTACATTGTAATTCTTTCATTTTGTTACTTCAGTAAATAAAATTATAAAGAGAAAAGGTGCCAAACAACCAGAGGGTGACAAGCCATCATTTGTTTCCATTTTATGTTAATCTCAAAATTCCTCTGAGATAGTATGAGTATACTGGTGTTCCCTGAATAGTGAAATCATAGGAAGCTGAGATAGTGAATCAATAGAAATATAGATTTCAGGATCATCTTATCACCTATTTCAGAAGCCATGGAAGAAGAAAAGAGTTGAAAGAGTTAGAATGAGTTTTGGTTCTGCATATGTTCCAACACTGGTGACTTTGGTCATGTGACTGCTTTTGCTCCATAAGGATATGTTTACTTACTGTGAGTAATATAATCTAGTTTTATATACTTCTTCTATTGTTCTTATTTGAGTATGAAATACATGAAATATTAAACTACCTTTTGGTATTTTTTTGTATACTTAAAGTGGAGAACCAGTTGTTAATTTATTTGAATTCCACAACTGCGTGCATATATATGTACACATATATGAAGTATATCTATCTATCTATACACACACACACTTATGAAGCATGTTCAAAAATGTATAACTTATTATGCATCTAGAATCCCTTAGCTATCTTTAAGAAGTTGTATTACATAGTATAGGTTTTTAATATCTTTCCAATATTTTTAGAGATTTTTATACTTTCCTCATCAGAAATATTATAATTATTTCCAAAAAGCAGAAGCAGAAAAAAAATTCTCAAAGTGACTTCCCCTCAAGTAATTAGAACAAAATAAACATTTTAAATATGTGATACCCCTCTACTCCCAAACATAGTTTGGAGATACACAGTAAAAGTTAAGATACAGACTGCCATCAAAGAGTTTATAACCTATAATTAAATCTAATTCCAGTTGTTTGACAAATAGCAACTATAACAATTATGTCTTTTCCCAGAGAGACACACCACTTTTAAAGGCTCATGTTTTTTTGACTTTCTATCCTGATGATATTCTAAATTTAAAAAAGTATGTTGTATAGAACTGATCCAAGGAAGATGGCATAGCCTGTGCCCATTGTTTTAACAGTCACTGGGTAGCTGCTGATATCCTCAAGGGGGAAGATTCACATTGCTTTGGGGATGTCTTTTAGCATAACTGATAAGGAATGCTTGATATTGAGCTCCCCTTCCCTATCCTAAGTTGATGGCTCTCCCTTGATGACTTCATCAAGGGAGCTTTTCAGATCCTACCTTCTGATAGTATAATGGTATAAGAATCCCTTTCTGAAACTCTATCTTGGGGTCTGGTTTTCTAGCTAGCCCCCATGCATATTTGCATAATCAGTGAACTTAGAGAAATAATAAACATAGATGTTAAACTTTTTCTGTTTTGTTCTTTCTTGAAATCAAACTTTGAAGGTTAATACCATGTTTAAATTACTTATAGTTTTGGGGTTTTTTTAGGGCCAAACTCACAGAAGTTGTCAACTGATGCAGAGGAAAGATTTATTATGAAGGTTGTCAGCTTCTAAGTTCCTCTGAATTCTAAATTGATCCTGCCTGAAACTGGACCAGTATTCCTATCAATTATTCCATCCAAGAGTCTGGAGCTTATTGCAGAGATGAATGGAAATAAACAATCAATGATGAAACATACATACTCCTCTCCTGGTAGAGAAGTGGGGTACTTTGGAGAATTTTGTTTATACCTTCAAATTTTGCTGATTGGTTTTATTAGCTGTTTTTCTTTGTTAAAAGAGAAAGTTGAAAAAGTGTGGGGGGGTTATCAGTAAGCAAATGGTACAAAAAGCAAAAGACATCAATAAAACTCTAATATATGCAATGGTCCTAATAAATATGTATATATACACAAACATATATGTATGTGTATACACACAGACACATATGTAGCATAGAGACATTTCTGGGAGGTCATAGGTATATTTCTAGGAGAGGATGTTGATAACAGTGATGAGAAGGAGATAATTTGCCAAGGATGAAAAAAATGGTGTGGCACACCAGGATCCTTCAGCCATTTTATGGACTTCACTGAAATAGGAGCAAGGATAGTGAAAGATCAGCACCGTTTGAACTTCAGATTTCATCTTTCTTGCTAAGCTCTTGCTTGGGAATCAAAAAGATGATGCTGTTCTAGTCCTGGGACACATCACTCTAACACATGGAAACAGTGTGATAAATTTCTAATCTCAGCTTTTTGGTGTTGATCAGATAACTTTGGGATACAATACTTTTATGTTCACCTTTGACAAATCCTTCTATATCAATTCCCATTTCCTTAAGTGGAGAATAATTCTCCACTCTGGTGGAGTTCTGGAAACATAGGACTCATAACTTTTGTAACCTAAGAAAAGGGAGAGGACAATCTGCAGTTTCAAAGATCCTCCACGATGTCTGCATCTTGGCTCTGCAAAAAGAAAACAATACAAATACAAAGGGAACACAGTCAGACTAACACAGGACCTATCAGCCTCAACAGTGAAGGAGCAGCAGAACTGGAATAACATATTTCAAAAAGCTGAGGACCTGGGATTACAACCCAGAATGTTCTACCCTGCAAAATTCAGCATATATTGTCAGGGGAAAAGATGGTTGTTCAATGAAAGACAGGACTTTCAGAATTTCCTGACATAAAGACCAGAACTGAACAGAGAATTCAATTGTCAAATACATGACTGAAGAGTTAACATGAACAAAGGTAAATGAAAAAGGGGGCTGAAAAAACAAAACTGTTTTAAAGAAATGTTGGTCCCTAAAAGGGAAGATATAACAATTTTAATTCATTAGAACTTTACTTTTCAAAGGATAATTAGAGGGTAGAATATAATTGAAGAGAATGAACCTAAGGGATATAGGTTTAATTGGGTCTTATCTCTCAATTGAAGAGGTCCAAGATCACATCACTATATTTGAGGCTAAAAAGCCCTGGAAAAAGCAGGGAGTGTCAACTTTAATTTAAGTATGTCATTATCCTCTGACTGGCTTTAATCAAGGTGCTAAGCCCCTTGTCTAATGAGGGTATCATAACCTGCAAGGACCTGAGACAGTGTCTCTATTACTTACAATCATTTGTAAAGTTCTCAGCTAGACCTCCTGAGCCTCCCAGTACTTAGAGATCTTTGTGATTCTTTCAGTTAATTAGATTAGTGTTTGAATTAACCTTGCTTCACTTAACAAGGGGTTAAGTACCCTGGGTGTGTGTGTGGAGGGAGGGGGGTAAAGTGGGAGAGACAAAGGGCCTTGGTTCACTTGACAAGGTGTTGTTAAGTACCTGAACTGAGGGGGGGGGGGGGTGAAGTGTGAAAGAAAATGGGGGGGGGGGGGGAACCTGGCTAGGTGGTGTTGTGGATAGAGCACCGGCCTTGGAGTCAGGAGTTCAAATCTGAACTCAGACATTTAATAATTATCTAGCTGTGTGGCCTTGCGCAAGCCACTTAACCCCATGTGTCTAGCAAACCCCCCCCAAAAAAAAACAAACTAAAAAAAAAAAGAAAATAGATTGAGGGGAGGAGCACAAATAGTGCAAGAAATGATAGCGCTTTGGAGGATACTTTGTCTTATGAAGAGTATTGTGTATAATTGAAATATACTTGAAAAGGGGGTAAGGTAAAAATGATTATAATTTGATAGAATTAGAGTAAATGCTGCTTATCAAACAAGCAAGTAAACAATCTGTGATGATATCTTGATAACAATAGGAACTTATTAAGCAATCAAAAGCTGTAACTGATGATACCTGACTAATAATATTAGAGCACCAAGGGAAAGGAAGCAAAGATTTATAATTTTAGAGGGAAAGAAGGGTGAATATGAATGCTGTGTAAATTCTATTAAATAGATTTAGACCAGTGAAGGAATAAGATCCATTCTCACTTGGTTTTAAAACTCTAACAATCTACAGGAAAGAGTGGGACTGGGAAAGGGGGAGATAAGGGAAGAAGGGACTGATAAAATGGAAGGGAATGTATATGTGAAAATAGACTGAAATTTAAATTTTTAAAAGATAAATCAAATGTGAAAGGTAGTAAAACTTTGGTGAAGAGGAATAAGAGAAAAGAAAAGAGATAAATATAACTGGAGAAAGCAGAAAGGGAAAAACAGAATTAGTAATCACAACTTTAAATGTGAATGGGTTGAACTGTCCCATAAAATGGAAATGGATAGCAGAATGGAATAAAAACCAGAATCCTATAATATGTTGTTTACAAGAAACACATTTGAAGCAGAAAGATAAACAAAGGGTAAAGGTAAAAGGTTGGAGCAAATATACTATGCCTCAGTGGAATTAAAAATCTGAGGTAGCAATCCTAATCTCAGACAAATAAAAGCAAAAAACAATCTCATTAAAAGGGATAAGGAAGGAAACTGCATTTTCTAAAAAAAGCACCATTGGAAATTAAGCTATATCATTACTAAACATGTATGCACCTAGTAGGATAGATTCCTAGAGGAAAAGTTGAGTGAATTACAATGAGAAATAGACAGCAAAATTTTTATAATGGGAGACCTCAACCTCCCTCTCTCAGAACTAGATAAGTCTAACAACAAAATAAATAAGAAGGAGAATAAAATCTTAGAAAACTTAGATATTATAGACCTCTGAGGAAAACTTAATGGGGATAGAAAGGAATATATATCTTTTTCTCGGCAATACATGGCACCTTCACCAAAATTAACCATGTACTAGGGTACAAAAAAAAGTTTAAAATCAAATGCAGAAAGGCAGAAATAAAAAAATACATACTTCTCAGATCATGATGCAATAAAAAATAGCATGTAAGAAGGGATCAGGGAAAGAGAAACTAAGAACTGATTGGAATTAACTTTATCTTAAATAATGGGTAGATTAAACAGCAAATTATAGAAATAATCAGTAATTATATCCAAGAAAATAATTATAATGAGACATCATAACAACATTTATGGGATAAAGCCAATGCAGTTTTGAGGGGAAACTCCATATCTCTAAATGTCTATATAAATAAAAGAGAGAAAGAGGAGGTAAATGAATTGGGCATGCAACTAAAAAAACTAGAAAAAGAACAAATTATACATCTCCAATTAAATACCAAGCTATAAATTCTGAAAACCAAGGGAGAGATTAATAAAAATAGAAAGCAAAAAACCATTGATTTCATAAATAAATCTAAGAGTTGTTTTTTTGTTTTGTCTTGTTTTTTTGCAAGGCAGTGGGGTTAAGTAACTTGCCCAAGGAAAAATAGATAGGTAATTATTAAGTGTCTGAGTCTAGATTTGAACTCAGGTCCTCTTGACTCCAGGACCTGTGCTCTATCCACTGTGTCATCTAGCCACCTCAAAAGCAAGTTACAGGAGGGGCAGAGCCAAGATGGTGGCAGGAGAAGAGCCTCTCCTAGGTGCTCTCTCCAAAATATTTCAAAAAATCTTAAAATTATAACTCTAACCAAATTTTTCGAGAGACAGAGCCCACAGAAAGGTCCAGTGAGACAATTCTCCAGCCCAAGGTAATCTGGAAAATAGTGAGAAAACTATTCCACTGGGTTAGAGGGGCAGTCTGCCAGAGAGAAGAAACTTCAGCCTCCTGAGAACAGCCCCAGGGCATCTGGGAGCGTGGCTCCCAGCAGCAGAAGCAGTTTCCTGATCTGCACCTCAGGGAGCACAAAGAACAACTTGGAAGATCAGCAGGAGACCTCTGCCAGAGCGAGCGGGAAGCTCAGGTCTTCAGTTGGTCACATCAATCAGGGCTCCCAGATCCAGGAAATGGAAGCAGGCTTGTGGAACTGGCAAGTAGGAGCCTCTAAGCAGCTACAACCTGAGTGCTCAGCCCACCGAAGGTAGGGGAGTGGAGGGAGAATTACAAGGTCTGTCCTCTGTCCCTGGAACAGGACTTTGGGGCTCTGACCACATTCAGATCCTGATTGCAGTCTAGACACCCCTCCCATAGAACAGGGACACCGCCCCCCCCCAGCCCCATGGCAGAGGGCTGTGTTTGTGGTCATTCACAGACCAGGAGGGAGGACAGAGCCTCACACACTGAGGTCCTTGTGGGGGTGTCCCAATAAGACTCAAAAACTCAGGAAGCACCCCCAAAACCAGGCACAGGCTGGGTAAATGAGTAAACAGGAAAAAAAAAGGAACCGGACCATTGACAAATACTTTGTCTGTGATCCCAAGGAGGACCAAAATACTCAAGTTGAAGATGAGGAAGTACAAGCTTCTATATCTAAAGACTCCAAGAAAAATAGAAGTTGGGTTCAGGCTATGACAGAGCTCAAAAAAGATTTTGAAAATCAAGTAAGGGAGATAGAAAAAAAATTGGAAAAACAAATGAGAGAGATGCAGGAAAAACATGAAAATGAAGTCAGCAGCTTAGTCAAGGAGATCCAAAAAAAATGCTGAAGAAAATAACATGTTAAAAACCAACTTAGGTCAAATGGAAAAAACAGTTCAAAAAGTTATTGAGGAGAAGAATGTTTTAAAAAACAGAACTGGCCAAATGGAAAAGGAGATAAGAAAGCTATCTGGGGAAAACAAATCCTTCAGATATAGAATGGAGCTAAAGGAAGCTGTTGACTTACGAGAAGTCAAGAGACACAATACTTCAACACCAAAAGAATGAAAAATTAGAAGAAAATGTGAAACATCTCATTGAAAAAAACAACTGATCTGGCAAACAGATTCAGGAAAGATAATTTAAAAATTACTGGAATACCTGAAAGTCATGATAAGAAAAAAGAGACTTGACCTCATTTTTAAAGAATTCCTACAGGCAAATTGCCCTGATATCCTAGAAGCAAAGGGTAAAATAGAAATTGAGAGAATTCACTGATCTCCCCTGGAAAGAAATAAAAAAACCCAGGAATATTATAGCCAAGTTCCAGAATTCCCAAGTCAAAGAGAAAATATTACAAGCACCCAGAAGGAAGCAATTCAAATATCGTGGAGTTACAGTCAGGATTACCCAGGACTTATCAGCATCTACATTAAGGGCTCGTAGGGCTTGGAATATAATATTCTGGAAGGCAAAAAAACTTGGAATGCAACTGAGAATCAACTACCCAGAAAAACTGAATATCCTCTTCCTGGAGAAAAGATGGACTTTCAATGAAACATGGGAATTTCAAATGTTCCCGTTGAAATGACCAGAGCTGCACAGAAAGCTTGACTTTTAGGTACAGGACTAAGGTGAAGCATAGAGAGTGGAGGAGAAGGGGAAAATATGAGGGACTTAATGATGATGAACTACATGTATTCCTGCATAGAAAACTGATATAAATCTTCACATTTAATAGAGCAGGTAGAAGGAGTACTTATAAAATGAAGCACAGGAGAGAGTTGAATTTGAAGATATGATATATTGTAAAAATGGAGTCAATGGCTAAAAGGTAAATGTACGGGGAGTAAGAGAAAGGAGAGGTGGAATAGACTAAGATAGTTCACATAAAAGATATTTGTTTTTTGCAATGAGCTTTTGCAATGATGTGGAAGAGGGGGAGGTGGGGGGGATGAGGGAACCTTCTTCTCATCAGAAATGGCTCAGAGAGGAAACAGCATACACACTCAACAGGGTATAGATATCTAGTGCAAAAAGGAGAGAAGGGGGACAGGGGGAAGAGGTGGGGATGTGGGTGATAGAAGAGAGTGGATCCTAGGAGAGAATAGTCAGATATAAAACCTTTTATTTTTAACTTTTGCAAGGTCCTAGGATTAGGTGGCCTGTCCGGAACCATGGGGTCAAGTGGTTGCTAGGTCTCTGGGTGGTATGTGGGTTTGGGGCCTCTTGGTCCCAGGGTCAGTTTTCTGTCCGCTGTGCCACTCAGCTACCTAACAGCACATTTTAGAAGAGGGACAGAGTGAAACGAGAGAGAAAATAGAATATATGGTAGTGGGGAAGAATGGATGGAGGGAATTATAATCAGCAACAGCAACAGTGGAAAAATATGGAAGTAACTTCTGTGATGGACTTATGATAAAGATTATGATCCACCCGAGACAGAGTTAATAGTATAAGAACACAACTGAAACACATTTTTTTCTTTCTTTTACTTATTTCTCATGAGGCTCTATATTTTTGTGGGGGAGGGGGTATTGTTTATTCTTAAACAAGAATATTTTAGTAATATATAAATAAAGTCATATTAACCTCCTTCAAAAAAAAAAAGAAACCAGGAGGGATAAGAATTCAGGGAAGCATGGAGGGATTTGCATGAACTGGTGCTGAATGAAATGAGTGGAACCAGGAGAACGTTGTGCATCCTAACAGCAACATAGGGGTAATCATCATCCTTGATAGACTTGCTCATTCCATCAGTGCAACAATAAGGGTCAATTTTGGGCTACCTGCGATGGAGAATAACATCTGTATCCAGAGAGGGAGTTGTGGAGTTTGATCAAAGACCAAAGACTATTACCTTCAATTTAGAAAAAAAAAGAAAACAAACAAGACGTTATCTTATTATGCAATTTTGCTATCTCTTAAACTTCGTCTTCCTTAAGGATATGATTTCTCTCTCATTACATTCAACTTAGATCAGTGAATACATGGAAACAATGTAAAGACTATCAGACTGCCTTCTATAGTGGGGGGTGGGGGGTGGGAAGCAAGAATGGGGTAAATTTGTAAAACTCAAAATAAATAAAATCTTTCAAACAAATAAAAGCAACTTACGCCTAGCAGAGGATCCATCAACCTCTGGGTTATGGGCCCAGCACACTTCCACTGTGCCACTCTGCTGACTAAGAGCTGGTTTTATGAAAAAGCCAATAAAATAGATAAATCTCTGGTTAATCTGATTTTTAAAAAAAGAGAGAAACTAACCAAATAACCAATATCAAAAATGAAAAGGGTGAACTAACCTCCAATGAGCAGGAAGTTAAAGAGATAATTTGGAGCTACTTTGTTGAACTATATGCCAATAAATTAGATAACTTGCATGAAATGGATGAATGTTTACAAGGATACATACTGCCCAGATTAACAGAAGAGGAACTAAATTACTTAAATAATCCCATTTCAGGAAATGAAATTGAAAACCATCCATCAACTCCCTAAGAAAAAGTCTCCAGGTCCAGTTGTATTTGCAAATGAATTCTACCAAACATTTAAGGAACAATTAAGTCCTATTCTACATTAACTATTATAAAAGATAGGAGAGGAAGGCTTTCTACCAAATTCCTTTTATGACACTAATATGGTGCTGATACCTAAACCAGGAAGAACCAAAATGGACAAAGAAAATTATAGGCTGATCTCCTTAATGAATATTTTTTCTTTATTTAAATTTATTTATTTTTATTTTGTATAATGTTTTTTATACATTACTAACATATTCTTGTTTAAGAATAACATAATAGCCCCTCCTGCCCCCAAAATATAGACCCACATGAGCAATAATGTAAAGGAGAGAGAAAAAAATTAAAATTGAAAATAATTAATAATAATAATAATGATGATGATGATAATAATAATAATAATAGTAGGTGTGGCCAGGTGGGGCAGGGGATAGAGCACCGGCCCTGGAGCCAGGAGCACCCGAGCCCAAATCCAGCTCCAGACACCCAACAATCACCCAGCTGTGTGACCCCAGGCAAGCCACCCCAACAAATCTGGCCTTGGACACCTAACAATCACCCATCTGTGTGGCCCCAGGCAAGCCACCCAGACCCATTTGCCCTGCAACATCCCCCCAAAATAATAATAATAATAATAATAATAATAATAATAATAATAATAAATGTGCTTCAGTCTGTGTTCCAACACCTCCAGCTCTGTCATGGGTAGATCACATTCTTTATGATAAGTCCATCACAAAAGTTACTTCCATATTTTTCTACTGTTGCCATTGCTGATTGCAACTTCTCCATTCGTACTTCTACACTACCATATGCTATATTTTCTCTCTCCTTTCACTCTGACTCTGCTTTAGGGTAGCTGAGTGGTGCAGCAGACAGATCCCCGGTCCTGGGGCCAAGAGGCCCCAAGCCCACATACCACCCCTTAGGCCCAGCATCCACCCAGCCCTATGGTCCCAGACAGGTCATCCAATCCCAGCCCCTTGCAAGAAATAAAAAAGAAAATGTTATATCTAACTACTGGCCCCTAGGGTCCATCCTCTCCTCCATCACTCACATTCCCCCTTTCCCCTGTCCTCCTTCTCTCCTTCTTACTCCAGTTGTCTATACCCCATTGAGTATATATGCTGTTTCCTCTCTGAGCCACCTCTGATGAGAACAAAGTTTCCCTCATTCCCCCTTGCCTTTTCCCCTTTCATATCATTGCGATAGCTCATTGTAATAATAAAAAAATCTCATTATATGAAATATCTTAGTCTATTCCACCTCTCCTTTTTCTTTCTCCCATTACATTTCCGTTTTAGCTATTGACTCCATTTTTACACCCCATTATATCTTCAAATTCAGCTCTCTCCTGTGTTTCATCTATAAAAACTCCTTCTACCTGCTCTATTAAATGAGAAGGTTCATATGAGTATTATCAGTATCATTTTTCTATGCAAGAGTACTTGTAGTTCATCTTCATTAAGTCCCTCATATTTTCCCCTTCTCCTCCACTCTCTATCCTTCACCTGAGTTCTGTATTTAAAGATTAAACCTTCTGTTCAGCTCTGGCCATTCCAACAGGAACATTTGAAATTCCCCTGGTTCATTGAAAGTCCATCTTTTTCCCTAGAAGAGGACGTTCACTTTTGCTGCATAGTTGATTCTCAGTTGCATTTCGAGCTCTTTTGCCTTCCAGAATATTATATTCCAAGCCCTATGAGCTTGTAATGTAGTTGCTGCTAAGTCCTGTGTGATCCTGACTGCAGCTCCACGATATTTGAATTGTGTCCTTCTGGCTGCTTATAATATTTTCTCTTTGACTTGGGAGTTCTGGAACTTGGCTATAATATTCCTGGGGGTTGTTTTTTTTGGATCTCTTTCTCAGGGAGTTCGGTGGATTCTCTCAATTTCTATTTTTCCCTTTGTTTCTAGAATATCAGGGCAATTTTCCTGTAGTAATTCTTTGAAAATGATGTCAAGGCTCTTTTCCTGATCATGACTTTCAGGTATTCCAATAATTTTTAAATTATCTTTCCTGAATCTGTTTGCCAGATCAGTTGCTTTTCCAATGAGATGTTTCACACTTTCTTCTAATTTTTCTTTCTTTTGGTTTTGAAGTATTGGGTCCTGATTTCTTGTAAATTCATCAGTCTCCCTGAGTTCTATTCTTTGTCTGAAGAATTTGTTTTCCTCAGAGAGCTTTCTTATCTCTTTTTCCATCTGGCCAATCCTGCTTTTTAAAAGCATTCTTCTCCTCAGTAAGTTTTTGAAATCTTTTATCCATTTGACCTAAGCTGGTTTTTAACATGTTATTTTTTCAGCATTTTTTTGGATCTCCTTGACTAAGCTGCTGACTTCATTTTCATGTTTTCCCTGTATCTCTCTCATTTCTTTTTCCAATTTTTCTTCTATCTCCCTCACTTGATTTTCAGTCTTTTTGAGCTCTGTCTTAGCCTGAGCCGAATTTCTGTTTTTTCTTAGAGTCTTTAGATGCAGGAGCATGTACTTCCTCATCTTCAGATTGAGTGTTTTGAACCTTCTTGGGATCATAGGCAAAGTATTTCTCAAAGGTATTCCTCTTTTTTCTCTGCTTACTCATTTCTCCAGTCTGTGCCTGGTTTTGGGGTGCTTCCTGAGCTTTTGAGTATTATTGGGACACCTTCCCCCCACAAGGATTTCTGTTTGTGAGGCTCTGTCTTCCTTCCTGGTCTTTGAATAACCACAAGTGCACCCCTGTGCCACAGGGTTGAGGTGGGGGGGACCTGCTGTTCTATGGGGGTCCTAGACTGCAATAAGGATCTGAATGTGGTCAGAGCCTCAGAGTCCTGTTCCAGGGATACAAGACAGAGCTTGGCAGTCTCTCTCCACTACCCTCCCTAGGTTCAGCATTCATGCCCTGGAGGCTCCTGCTTCCTGGATCTGGGCTGCCCGCCATGCTGCTCACTGAGTGCCTCGAGGGCTGGGCTTCATGCACTGGCTCTGGAAGAGGTCCCCTCTGCTGATCTTCCAAGTTGTGCCCAGTGCTCCCCAGAGTGTAGATCAGGAAACTACCCCTTCTGGTGTGAACCACAGCTCCCAGTGCCCTGGGGCTGCCTCCGGGAGGCTGAATTTCCTTCGCTCTGGCAGGCTACCCCTCCAACCTGGTGGAGCAGAGCTTTTCTGCTCTTTTCCAGGTTACCCTGGGTTGTGGAACTGCCTCACTGGATCCCTCTGTGGGTTCTGTCTCTTGAAAATTTAGTTAGAGTCCTTAGTTTATAAATTTTGAAAGAGTGCACCTAAGAGGCGATCCTCACCTGTCACCATCTTGGCTCTGCCCTCCCTAATAAATAATGATGCAAAAAAAATCTTAAATAAAATTTTAGCAATGAGAATACAACCATAATCAGGTTGGATTTATACCAGGCAGACAGGGATGGTTCAATATTGGGAAAACACTCAGCATAATTAAACATTTCCACAAACAGAAACTATATGATTATCTCAATAGATGCTGAAAAACCCTTTGATAAAATACAACATCCATTTCTATTAAAACACTAAAAAGTATAGGAATAAATGGAATTTTTCTTAAAATAATAAATAGGACCTATCTAAAATTATCAACGAATATTATATTTAATGGTCATAAACTTGGAGCATTTCCAATAATTTCAGGGGTGAAACAAGGATGCCAACTATCACCATCACTATTCAATATAGTATTAGGAATGCTAGCAGTAACAATAAGAGAAGAAAAAGAAACTGAAGGAATAAGAACAGGCAATGAGGAAGTAAAATTTTCACTCTTTGCAGTTGATATGATGGTATACCTAGAGAACAGGAGAAAATCATCTAAAAAACTATTTGAAACAATTAACAAAGTCAACAAAGTAGCAGGATATAAAATAATCCCCCATAAATATCAGCATTTCTATATATATATGAACAAGAAAGCCAAAGAACAAGAGATATAAAGAGAAATTCTATTTAAAATAACTGTAGATAATAAACACTTGGAAATCTACCTCCCAAGATAAACCCAGAAATTGTGTGAACACAGTTATAAAGCTCTCCTCACACAAATAAACTGAGTTCTAAATAATTGGAAAAATGTCAAATGCTTATAGTTAGGTTGAGTTAATATAATAAAAAATAACAATTCTACCCAAATTAAATTACTTATTCAGTGCCATAACAATCAAACTACCAAACAAATACTTTCCCGGGCTAGGAAAAAATAGTAACAAAATTTGTCTGGAATAACAAAAAGGCAAGAATAGCAAGAGAACTGATGTAAAAAAAATGTAAAGGAAGGTGGCCCAGGTCTATCAGAACTAAAACTATTCTATAAAGCAGCAGTCATCGAAACTGCCTGGTACTGGTTTAAAAATAGAGTAATGGATCAGTGGATTAGGATAGGTTCAAAAATAACATGCAGTAAATGACTACAGCAATCTTCTATTTTGACAAACCCAAAGACATCAGCTTCTGGGATAAGAACTTACTATTCGACGAAAATTGTTGGGAAAACTGGAAAATAGTATGGCAAAAACTAACCATAGATCCACATCTCACACCCTATACCAAAATAAGGTCAAAATGGGTACAGGATTTAGACATAAAGAGTGATACCATAGATAAATTAATAGACCAAAAAGTATTCTATCTATCTGATCTATGGAAAAGGGTTAAATTTATGACCAAACAAGAATTAGAGTACATTATAAACTGCAAAATGAATGATTTTGGCTATATTAAATTAAAAAGGTTTTGCACTAATAAAACCAAAGCTGCCAAAATTAAAAGGAAAGCAGAAAGCTGGGAAACAATCTTCACAACTAGGAGTTTGGATAAAGGTATCATTTCTAAAATATATAGAGAATTGTATCAAATTTATAAGGTCACAAGTCATTCCCCAATTGATAAAAGGTCAAAGGATATAAACAGACAGTTTTCAAATGAAGAAATTAAAGTTATTTATAATCATATGAAAAAATGTTCCAAATCACTATTGATTAGATGCAAATTAAAACAACAAGGAGGTATCATCTGACACCTACTAGATTAGCCCAGATGAGAAAAAGGGAAGATGATCAATGTTGGAGAGGTTGTGGGAGGACTGGGACATTTCTACCTTGCTGGTGGAGTTGTGAATGGATCCAACTTTTCTGGAGAGCAATATGGAACCAGGTCCAAAGAGCAATAAAACTTTTCATACCTGTTGACCCAGCAATTCCAATTCTAGGTCTATAGCCAGAAGAAACTGTAAAAACTGGAAAAGTCCTACGTGTTCCAAAATATTAATAGCACCTCTTTTTGTAGTAGCAAAGAATTGGAAATTGAGGGGATGCCCATCAATTGGGAAATGGCTAAACAAGTTATGGTACATGAATACTATGGAATATTATTGTTTTATAAGAAACCATAAATGGTTGGACTCTAGAGAAGCATGGAATGACTTATAGGATCTGATGCTGAGCGAAGAGGCTATAGCTAGGAGAAAAAATTTACACATCAACATTATGAGATTGAACAACCTTGATGGAAGCAACCCCTCTCCACCGTCCAGAGAGCTAGGACAAACATATTTGACAGATTATGGATTATATTATCCCCAACCACAGGAAGAAAAGCAAAACAAAACACAGAGACAAAAAAAAAAACACCCCTACCAAATCCGATGAACACTTTATAAAAATTATCTCTTATGTATCTCTTTCCCTTAATCCTAATTCCTCATGCCCCAAATTACTAATTTGTAAATGTGTTTAACAAAATATGTATGTAAAATGCTAATCTGACTGTTCCCAACCGAGGGGAGGTGGGCGAGAAGGGAGGGTGGAAGGAAACTTTGTAACTTGGAAACATGCATGTACAAATGGATGAAAATAACTAAATAATATATAAAAAAAAGATTAGCAATGGTTGGGAGTTTTCTAACCCCTGGGAGTTCCAAGTACAGCATGAATGGACAGAAAGCTTTTCACTGAGGAAGACAGTGAGTAAAATGTTCTTAGTATAGTGTGTTACTATCCCCAGTCTGATATCCTAGATCCCCAGAAAGGAACAGCATCAGGGCTATGGACCAGTAGGTCTGGTGTTCTAGGGTCTATGCCATCACAGCAGCAGCAACAACAACAGCATTCATTTAACTCAGTGTCTAAGAGTGGGCAAGAATTATAATGGTCAAAAACTCTTATTCAAGGATAACTATTCAAGGGTAAATAAAAGAACTCTGAAAAGTCATACCTATCCCCAACTGACTGCTCCCCTTCATGAATAATTATAGAATCACAGTCTCAAGAGTCAGGAGAAACCTCAGTGGACCCTTAATCCAAGCTGTTTAAGAATAACCTCTAAATATCAGTATATTTAATTTATTTTTATATCAATTATATTATAATATTATATATATAATGTTATATTATCTATAAAAAGTAGTAGTCCAGTCTTCTCTGGAAGGCTTTGATTATTTACAGGAGGAACCCAGCACCTTTCTTTAGGCAGCCTATTCTACTTCCAGGTAGCTCTAATTGTTATGAAATTCCCCCCTCCCCAACTGAACGAAGCAGATAACTCCCTCCCTCCCTCCCATCAGTCATTCTGTAGGTATACCTAGAAATGGATACATTAAGATAAATATAGCCTTTCCTCTATCACCCTCTCCCCCAGATTCTATTCTCTTGCTAGAAGGCATCACATTAATATTTTATTAGTGTTGAACTGCTCCGTTTTCCATCTGTAACCCTGTTTGACTAGAATACCATTGCCCCATCCCAAGATAGGTTGATCACCTGAAATCTCATCACTATGCACAATGACTCAGATTTTGATATTCAGCACCTTCTCTCAACTTACCTTCTGTTGTCTATTCTTTATGACTGAACTGAGTTCTAAACTTCCAAATCTTTCCTTTAGTGAAGATTTATAACTTCCAAGTAATATAATTTTCTATCACAATTCAGCTAGTCTCTGAGTAAAACCAGACTTCTCCATTCTTTTCAGCTTCCTTTATTACCTTCCACCAAATGATAGTAAGTTCCAGGAGGGCAGGGAATTTTCTCTTTTTTTTCTTATTTGTAACTGCAAGGCTTAGCTGTACAGTTTATATAGTACATACTTGATGAAGGTCTGAATTGAAGTGATTTGTCATATGTATCTAGGAACTTGTAACTAAGTATTTTGTTTCCCTATATATATTCAGAAATAGATAGAAAAGCTTTGGGTTTTATATTACTTTTGTCTATAGATGCAGTTGGATAGCTTATACATGTTTTTAAAGACCTTTAGGTAATAATTTGTTCCCCTTCTCCTCCCTCACTCTTCCAGTTTCCACCCTAATGGGGTTCTGCAGGTCCCAGAGTAGCCTGGCCTCAGGAACAAAAAAAAAAAGCAGCCATTTAGGTATCTTTTGAAATGCTAATTTGTTGCTTCACATGGCTGTAAGCACAGAATTCACACTATTCAATTAAGGATCCAGGTGATAAAGAAACCTTGATTTGACCTCTCAGAACAAAAACAGAAATAGTAAACTAGGAAGGAAATGAGAGCCAGATAAAGACTGATACTCCCTTAAAAAGCTCCATTTATTTTTAATTAAGTGGCCAACTGAGGAGGCCAGCTGCCTTACTCTTATGTTTATAACTGAGAAAATTCATTTTTTATGCTTCATTTTTAAGAGATAGATCGACCTCTTATAATTTATGTGACCTTGGGCAAAATTTCTCTGGGAATCTTTGTTTTCTTATCTGTAAAATGAGAAAGTTGGTCCAACTATCCCAAAAGTTCCTTCTTGTTCCTTTAACCTAACTGATTTACTAGTACTGCAGTAGGGAGAGTACTACAGATTTACTAGTACTACAGTGAGATAGGGAAAAGAACTGAATATTGTAAGGTTTGCAAGAGCTGGGTAGTTTGAGTGAGGTTTATTAAAAAGAAGGAGGAAACCATCTCCCTTTTGTACCACTTACACTGGCGGGGGAAGAACCTGAGGAACAAATGATTGAGGATAGGCCATTCATAGTTACAGCCTTAGAGTTGGGGAGGAGGGGTCGAAAGATCGAGACCCTTAGACCCTTACAAGATACAGTCCAAGATGGGAAGCAACTATGTGGGATAAAAATCCACTTAAAAAAATATGGACTCCTCTGAGCAAAAGATAAAAAGTTTATTTTTGGCTTTTCTCAAGAAAAGGGCATGCTCCGAGTCTCAAAAAAGTAGTGAAGATCAAGGAGCTGCCCTGAATTGATAGTCAAGCAAGATTATATGGCCTAATGGGATCCCCTTCTCATTCCTATTGTCCCTCTATGTGGACTCACTGGTTAGTCTTCAGAATTACATTCCACTTGTGAAAATCTACCCCAGCAACAAAGAAAAGAATGAAAGGTTTTCATAAAATATTACCTCACCATCCAGATAATGAGAATATTCTTCAGGATTGTAACTATTTTATTGAAGTAATGCAACTTGTCTTGGAATGCAAGGTATAGGAATAGTCTACTTATCATCAAACAAGAAGGAATCTTATGAGCTTCCTTGGAATGCAAGGTTTTTCTCAGGGGAACAGTCTACTGTTCTCCCAGGTAAGATAGTTTTATCATCAAATAGGTGACTAAAAATGCAAGGTCTCTCTGGAAATAGTCCACTGTTTCCCCTGCCCCCAACAGAATTGGGAGGGTGCCTGGCTTGGAATGCAAAGTATCTCTCTCATCTATGAATAGTCTAAGAGTTATAGTCTGTCTTTGTTTTAATGATTTTTAACCCTGAGAGGACTTCACCAGGAATATTAACTCTTAAGAGGGAATATTCCACTCACAATCTAGAAAAAAAAAAGTAATACAGGCAAGTTTTATTTAAAGAGAGCCAGTCAGAGTGGATGGAACTCAGGTTTGAAGGGATACATGGGTTTTTAAAGGGTTCTTCTCTAGTCCAGCAGGACCTGATGGGGTTGGGAGGGAATTGGTACTTGTTCTTGCTGAGGGAGTGTTACAAATGGCTCATAAATACTTAGTCTAGAGTGATTAAAATAGTTTTTATTAAGACATCTTAGTAAAAGGTCCATCTCTCTCAATAGGAGAGGGGCCCCGAATCCTGAAAATGCTAGGTCTTATATGCACTTTGAAAGGCTAGTTCCACTCCTTTCATGCCAGTCATTGGCTGGGATCAATATCTAATTCACCCCCATATATTTTTGCCACCTTGCTCATTAACTATTGAGCACAGGGGAGGGAATTTGAGCACCAAAGGAGAAGGATGCAGACCAGATCTAATTTCAGTTTTGATCAGGTTGAGACTAAATTATTTGTCCACATTTACATACCTGCCCATAGGCACCAATACAGGCAGACCTCAGTCTTTGTAATGTAAAGTAACAATCTCCCTTCACATTCTGGTGGAATCCAAACACACCCACATATTCCTCACCTGGAGTATCAGGGAAATGGGTGGCTGGTTGATATTCAAATTCCTGGGGAAAGGTATTTTCAGTCATTAATATCTAAAATTTAGACTTTACTTTGGATTGATTCAGGGGATTAGATAGTAGCCAGCTTGGGTAGATCTTGTAAAAGATTGATCACAAAAACCATCTAAAACCAGTAACAAGCACCATATGCAATGGAGATACACTAGAAGTTTCTCTAATAAATATAGAAGTAAATTGAGGATGCCTACTACTATTTGATATAGTTTTAGAAATGTTAGTAACAGCAGTAACGTAAGAGAAGGAAATTAAAGTCACAAAGATAAGTAAGGAAGAGATAGTCTATTTGGAAAAACCCTAAGAAAATGGTAAAGATTATCTTTAGCAAAGTTTCAGACTATAAAATAAAGCCTTAAAGATCAATAGCACTTCTGTATAATAGTAACAGAAGAAGCAATAATAAAAAAGGGAAATTCCATTCTAAATAACAGCAAAGTATATAAAATAATTAAGGGTCAATCTACCAAAACACCCAAAAGACTTGTATAGAGTCAATTACAAAATGTTCCTTAAAGAAATAAAAAAACAGCTTAAATGGGTGGAGGAATAGTTAGTACTAGGTCATATTAATGTAATAAAACAGTACCACCAAAATTAATTTATATTTTAATACTATAGTAATCAAATTATCAAGGGAATACTTTGTAGAACTTGATAAAATAGTAAGTTCAATAGGAAAAACAAAAGATATGTTATATTGAAAAATGATGAAAAGAAGTACAGATGACAGGGGAAAAGCACAATTACTCAAATTGGGGCAGCTGAACCTAGAATCAGGAAAACTTATCTTCTTGAATTAAAAATCTGGTCTCGGAAGTTTACTAGCTTGGAACCCTGAGCAATTCATTTAATCCTATTTGCCTCAGTTCTTCATTTGTTAAATGAGTTTAAGAAGGAAATGACAAACCACTGCCATATGGGGTCATGAAGAGCTGGATCACAACCTCAAACTGTTATTATATATCAGGAGTCATCAAAACTATTTGGTATTGTGAGGAAATTAAAATGATGGTACATATTTAATCATTGATTCTATTCTGACCCTATTCCCCATTTTGCTTCTCAGTTAATTAAAACTCAAAAATGCAGTCTCTCCCAGTCTGAAATGGCATAAAGTTGTGATTCAAAGGGAATGAAGTTATTATACCCTTTCAACTAGCCCCTGGAGCATTTGCTTACTAACTAATTTAACCTAGGACCTTTTGTTGTTGTTGTTGCCTGGAAACAAAAACTGTCTTAGACAGAACCCTTCCCCAAAACACAATTCTTTTGTACTTGTCTCTCCTTGTGGAAATAAGGATAGTTTGATTTCCTTCTTGGGGACAACTACTCATATAGTTCTGATTGGGATAGTTCTTACTTTCCAGTCAAGATTACTAGAGGTAGTTGAGGCTCATAAAGTAATTAACATTCCTTAACTGTCAGAATGGTATGATCATCCACTCTTGAAGGTCAATCTCAGCTGTAACCAAATGTGACATTCTCCAAGAACTCGACCTTTCCTGCCTCTGAACTATGGGCGGGGATAGTCTGATTTATTTAATAACAGTTATACACATCACTATTAATAAACTATTATCTTGCTTAGAGAAATGTGCCTCAGTTTGCCTCTGTTGCATTTTACTTGCCACAATTTGTTGAAAAATAGATCAATGTATTGGATCCAGGTCTGAGTTTCATTCTTGCCCAGTAGATCTCCATTGATTATCCTTTCCTAAGGACATGAATCCTAACCTCCATAGAAACACCAAACAATGCCCAGTCTCACTTGGTAACCCCTAAACAAAACAACCTCCATGAAGACTCCAAATGACTCCCAGGTCTTATAGAAACCATGCCACCCTGTCTCCTATATCCCATACCCTTTCCCCACTATCCACTGCTGGAATCTGCCATTCCTTCCTTTAATAAACAGCTTTGCATTCACTTCTATTTACTGCGTCATCTTCCTTTTTTGCCAAGGGTTCATTTTTTGACCTTTCCCAATGAAACAGACTAGATGAAAGAGGATGAAAAACAACAGGGCTTAATAATCCATTGATTTGATATAGGGTAAAACATAAATTCCATGCATGAGTTACTAACATGCTCTGGGCAAGTCACTCAACCCTGTTTGCCCCAGTTTCTTCATCAGTAAGATGAGCTGGAGAAGGAAATGGTAAACTATCATTGCCAAGAAAATTTCAGATAGGGTCACAAAGATTAGGACACAATTGAAAAATGAATGCACAACAAAATAAATTCTGTAAGAAAAACTCATTTGATTAAAATAGAAGCTTCTGGGAAAACTGGAAAGCAGTCTGGCAAAATATGGTTTATACTATATATTCTGTAATATATTATAAATGGATATAACCCATTAATATGAAAGATCATCCTGAAAAAAATTAGGAAAAAAGCTTATATAACTCTCATAGTTCTGCATAGGAGATATATTTTTAACCAAAAATAGAAGCAATTCTAAAAGATAAATTAGATAACTTTGATTACTTGAAATTGAAAAGCTTCTGCACATACAACATTAATGCATCTAGGATAAGAAGGTAAGTGGTTGAATGAGAAAATAATCTTTCTATCAAATTTTCTGATAAGGATTTGGAATCCAAGATACATAAATATTTAATATATTTAAGATTAATAGCCATTCCCCAATAGACAAGCAGCAACAGGATATAAACAAACTGTTCTCCAAAGAAAAATTGCAAAGCATTAACACCCACATAAAGGAATACTCCAAATCACTAATAATAAAAGAAATGAAAATCAAAACAATCCCCTTATACCCTGCAAATTGACAAAAACAAAAGAAATGCAACAGTTAATATTGGAGGGGGTGTAGAATGATAGGTATACTAAATCATTGTTGGTGGAATTATGAAATGGTACAATCATTTTGGAAAACAATTTGGAATTATGCAAACAAGGCAACTTTGAACTAGTGATTCTATTACTAACCCTGTACCTTAAGGAAATTATTAAGAAAGTCCCCTTTGAAAAGAAAGTAGCACTTTTTATGACAGCTAAGAATTGTGGGGGTGGGGAGGAGGAGAAATGGCTAACTAAATTGTGGTACATGCTTCGTAGGAATATTATTACTGTGCTATAAATGTCAATGATCCAAGCCAATTCCAAAGGACTCATGATGAAAGATGCCATCCATATCTGGAGAAAGAACTGATAGAGTATGAATGCAGATTGAAGTATGCTTTTTTATTTTCTATATTTTTGTGGGGTTTTTTGGTCTCTGTTTTCTTTCATAACATGACTAACATGGAAATATGTTTTGCATGATTGCATGTGTATAACCTATATCAAATTGCTTACCATCTCAGGGAGGAGAGAGGCAAGTGAGGGAGAAAGAGAATTTGGAATCTAAAATTTTTAAAAAATGAATGTTAAAAATTGTTTTCTACATGCAATTGGAAAAAAAATTATCTAACAAAAGAAAAGATAAAAATGATATATTCAGAAAGAAGCATGGAAAAATCTTCATGAACTAATGCATTGGGAAGTAAGCAGTGTTAAGGAAACAGTCTACACAGAAACTGAAGTGATATAAATTGGAAAAAATGCAAATATGAATGTAACGAAATTACAGAGATCAAAAAGGATTCAACTGAAGAGATCAGAGAAGAAACCTACATTCTACCCCACAAGGAGGTCCATGGGTTTTGCATCTTATACATTTTCTTTTTTTGGGGGGGGAGGGGTTTACAAAGCAATGGGTTTAAGTGACTGGACCAAGTTCACACAGTCAGATAATTTTTAAGTGTCTGAGGCTGTATTTGAATCAGGTCCTCCTGACTCCAGGGCTGCTGCTCTATCCACTGTGCCACCTAACTGACCCCTAACATATGGCACATTTTCAAAAATTTTCAGTGTATTACTCAGTTGTGCTGTCCTCCCCCCAACTCAAATAATATGATTTGTTATATGGGGTGACTCTCTGGGAGGGAGAGTATGTGATGGACACAGGATTTTTGACCTAGCAGGTCCTTTTGAGATCATCCAACCAAACCTTTTCATTTTACAGATGAAGAAACTGAGGCTCAACAATATTAAGACCATACTGTAAGACTCATAGGGAAGGCAAATCTTTGTCCCCAAAATTGTTCTTTTAACTAGCTCAGTTTGCCTCTTTACTGCAAAAAGTTTACTCCTGTTGGCTTGTTGTTGTTGAGTCATATTTTAGTCTCTGACTCTTTGTGTCCCCCATTTGGATTGTTTTTCCTTGACAACTAGATGGCCCTGAAGTTAGGAGGACACAAGTTCAAATTTGGTCTTAGACACTTACTAGCTATGTGACCTTGGGCAAATCACTTAACCCTGATTGCCTTGCATCCAGGGCTATCTCCAGTTGTCTTGATTCATATTTGACTGCTGGACCCAGATGATTCTGGAGGATAAGTCTGGTGACTTAGCACAGTCCTTCCTCACTCAAATCCAATTCATGTGCATACCACAGCATCACCTCCCTGAGGTCATGGTGGTCTTCCAGAATGAAGGACAAACATCATCATATTTTGGGGCAAAGACACTGGAGTAGCTTACTGTTTTCTTCCCAGCACATTTTATAATGAGAAAACTGAGGCAAACAGGGTTCAGTGACTTGTCTTTCTGACTCCTGGGCCAGCATCTTCTCTACTGCTCTGCTTGGCTGTCTCCCCATGGTTTACTTCTCAATAACACTAGGTAGGCTACAACTGGCTGGCTTTCTAAGGTTCTGTGATCCCCCCCCCCCGCCATTCAGAGAAAATGTAGTATCATCAATATATTAGCTCTTTGGATCAACTGTGCAATGGTTCTGCATGGACATTCCTGTGCTCAGATGGACTCTTGATTTTCATCATTGTTAGTTCAAGGTTGTTGTTTTGTTTTTTCTTCCTGTTTTCTATTTCAAATTATTTCTATTTTCTAGTGGCAAATTGAGATCACTATGAATAAATGAGAAAACACTTATATACTATATATGAGGTACTCTAGTAAACCCTAGGGATACAAAAAAGTAAGCCAGGGGAAACTCCTCAAGGAGTTTTACATTCTAAGGGAAAAAGACAATACATATAAGGGAGCTGGGAAGAGGGAGGAATACATGTGAGGCTCTATATGTCATAGAACTTACTGGGAAGTGTTATGGAGACCTGATTCTGGGCAAGATGAGGTGACATTTACCTTATTAGAGCCCAGCAGCCCAGGGTCAGGGTCCAGGATTTATGTGGCAGTGAAATGAGAGTGATGAGGAAACTGAGGCAAATATGTTAAAGTGACTTGACCAGGGTCACACAGCTAGGAACTGTCTGGTCCTTTATCAACTAGGTTACTTAAGGATTCAACAAACATCAGAGGACTTTATTTTACTTTTTTATAAATCTACACTTTGCCTTTGTTATGAAGCAGAGAGAGATGTCTAGGCAACAGTATAAAGAACAAGAAAAGCTGCAGAATTCTAGTTAGAGAACATTAGTTGGGACTTTGTGACTTTTTACTCAAGGTTCAAAAAACCCCAGGTATTTCACCCTCTACTTTTCCTGTCAATCAAAACAAAACAAAACAAATTCCTCCACCCCTATCCCCTCAAAAAAAAAAGCAATAATAAAACCCAAACAACTATTTTTTTAAGTTTTTTTTCAAGGCAATGGGGTTCAGTGACTTGCCCAAGGCCACACAGCTAGGTAATTATTAAGTGTCTGAGATCAGATATGAACTCAGATACTCCTGACTCCAGGGCTGGTGCTCTATCTACTGTGCTACCTAGCCAACCCCAAACAACTACTTCTTGCCAAAAAAGGTCTTTTATTTAGAGAGACAACATAGTATCATGGATAAGGAACCATAGCAGGAGTCAAAAGGACCAGAGTTCAAATTCTATCTTAGTTATCTACTAACTTAGATCGTTCAGTGGATAGAAATATGAATTCTAATATGCCTCAGACACTTATTAGCTGTGGAAACTTGGGCAAGTCATTTCACCATGTTTGCCTTAATCCACTATAGAAGGAAATGGAATATCAATCGAGGATCTTTACCAAGAAAATCCTGTGGACCATATGGTCCAAGGGGTCACAATTGAATTGAACCATAATATATTTAACCTTTCTGTGCTTCAGCTTTCATATCTGCAAAATGATGGGGTAGGGGTGGGGAGTAGGGGAGGGGAGAAATGAGGTTGTAACCTGGATCTGTTTTCCATCTTTAAATCCACAATGCTAAACCCTATAAATCTTGGAAAACATTTAGTAAACACAAGTGAAAAAATTTTTACTATATCCTTATGACCAAAACTGGCTCAGAAACAGAGGTACAGCATTGTAAATTTTGAATCCTGAAGCTGCCACTTCCTTCCTGGGTGATTTGGAGCAATTTTGCTAAACTTTTCTAAGCCTCAGTTTCCTTATCTGTAGAGTGAAAGGTGGACTTGATTAACTCTAAGATTCTTTTCAGTTTTCAATCCTATAATCAAGAGCCTTGTATCAAGTATTGAATAAAACAAAGGGATACGCCCCACTAGTTTAGTATTGGAAGGAAGAATGCTATGTTCAGGTGCTCCTGCAGAGAGCTAGCAGAGGCCATAGAGAGAGGAACATAAAAAACATGTAGATTTGATGTGCTTCATCTCCATACAAGATAGAGAGGGAACAGCCAAACAAAAACAAAAATTCTAGAATACTGTTTGGATATTATCTTTTCTGGTCTACTCCAATTTCTAAACTTCAGAGTTTAACATCACCATTTGAAGAAACATCTAAAATTTATTAAAAATAAAATTGAACTTTTTTTCAACGAATAGAAATCTAATTTTATTTTAATCCTTCCCTGTTCTTGCCCCAACTGGGGGAAAAATGGTTGAAAAAAATCTTTGTAAAAATAACATAGTCAAGCAAAATAAATTCTCATATTGATCATTTCCCAAAAGAACTTGTTTCAAGGTTTTTGTGTCTATCACACTTCTTTCTGGAGGAGGGTAACATGTTTAATAATGGGTGCTCTGAAGTCATTGTTGGTTATTGTGCAGACTAGAGTTCTAATTTTTGTTTTTGAGACAATGGGGTTGTTGAGTTTTACACAGCTAGTAAATATCTGGGGCCAGTTTTGAACTCTTCCTTACTCCAAGGGTGGTTCTCTAGCTCTTGTACCACCTAGTTGCCCACTAATAGTCTTTAAATCTATGATTCTAATTCAGAACAATGACAAATAAGCAACCAGAAGACTCAGTGAAGAGAGTCTTAAGCTTGAAGACAGAAAGATCTGAGTACAAATTTGGCTTCAGATACTTACTAGCTGGGCATTCTTTAGCATGTCACATAATTGCTGTTTGTCTCAGTTTTCTCTTCTTTAAAATGGAAATAATAATAATAATAATAATAATAATAATACCTACCACCCAGGGTTGTTTTGTGGGACAAATGAGATAATGACTATAAAATGCTTATACATATATATATAATTTATATATATATAATTATATATAATTATTATAAAGCTGGACTATGTAAATGACAGCTATTATTTTATATATAAGATTATTATTATATTATACATGATATTATTATTATTAGCCCACCAAGAAGAAAAGAAGATGTCCATTGGTTTTAGGTTGATTAACTTTTTGAGTAAACAAGGACTTACTTGTTCAGGTTCCAAAAAGGGTGGAGAAAATACTGCCAATGATTCAGGACAACTGTCCACATAACCCAAATCTCCTGAAAAATTCCATTTTCCAACTTTACTTGTTCCTGTATAAGCTGGGCCAGAACAGAACTCTTTAACTTAAAAGCCTACAAAGACCTGGCCCACAAATGTCAGAAAGAATCTCACTTCTGTTAAATAACAGGAGCTAATGGTTTTCCATTTCCATGGAAGCTTGAGCACAAGGAAATGGCCTTAAATTTTAGCAAGTAAAATTTATTAAGTTTGATGTTTTAGCTGATAGATAGGAATCAGTGTCAAAAAACGATTGAGGTCTATCCCTAGAGATATTAAAGAAATAAAGTACCTTTGAATATAGTTTTCAAACCATTAAGTGATGAGCATTCTCTTTAGGCTATAAGATGTGACTAGATCTACCATTTCCTACCTCTGCTCCTTCTGTTTCCCATCTCAGGAAGGGAAGAGAATAACCTACCTGCAAAAGGCTCACCAAGTCTCCTAAGGAAACAAATTCCTATTAACTAAACCAAAAGGGATTAGAAAGGAGAGACAGTAAATATTGAATTTCTTTAAGGCTTGTCTTAATGTCTTCTAGTCCTGGCACACAAGTGACTGTGGGATCGTGACTGTGGAAAAACAAGTCTTGTGTTTTAGATGGTTTTAGGTAATATCCTTTGAAGAGCCAGAACCTAAGTCAGTATTTGATTTAGCTTGGGTTTTCTGGGTTTCTATGAGGTCTCAGTCTCTGCAGTCAGGAAAAAAAATTGTGTGGAATTCCAAAAGGTGGGCCTAACTAAGGAAGTTAGCTTTTGTGAGTGAAAAAGGAACATGAAAAATGGAAGAAGAGTCAAAAGCCAGTCATCTCTTATTAGCCTGATTATTGTTTGGTTTTTCTACCCACCCATAACCCATGCAGGATATCCCTACTGAAATGGCATTTGACTTTCTTGAATTTATTCCTATCAGAAGACAAGGAGACATAATTGTCGTTTTCTTTTCTTTTGTAAATAAGCAATTGTGGTTAAATGACAGATAGTAAATGTCTGAAGCCACCTACCAGCCCTGTGGAGATTACATTGGGCAGTTCAGTTATCCAAATACTAAAGCAGAGTAGCACTTAGTAATGAGCTCTAAGATTAACACTTAGTCCTATGAGACTTCATTCTTCCTGGCTGGAGAACTTTCTATTTCTGCTTAGCCTTTGTTTCCTGTATTTTATATTCATGATAATATGATACTCTCATTTTACAATGATTTTGTAACAAAATCAGTTGTTTATATTTGAAGTCAATTTTGTAATTCAATTTGGTTTGAAACCTCATTAGGCTTTTTGAAAATTCATCTGTATTTGTATCTACTGGTTTTCTCTTTCCCTACATGTATAAGAACCAACTACTTACACAGAAGAGTAGCTAGGGGGTATAGTGGATAGAATCCTGAAGTCTGGAAGATCTGTGTTCAAATCCAGTCTCAGACACTTATTGACTGTGTGATCCTAGGCAAATCACTTCTTCCTGCCTCAGTTTACTCAACTGCAAAATGGAGATAATGAAAAGTTCAAATGTGAGATACCATTTGTACAATGTTTGACCATGGTAAGTGTTTATTATTTGAAGCTACTATTAGAAAGAAATCCTACATGATTAAAAAATGCCTATTTTTTGTTCAAAGCAAAAAGGATAGGGGATCTTTTCCTTCCCTCAAACCATTCCATTCCATCTCAGAGACTTAGCTGGAACTATTTTCTACTTGAAATCCATGCTTTGAACCAATCGCTATTTCATGCAAAACCCAGAAGACATGATTAAGTCTCTGTAACCAATTCCAAAATTTTTTATCTCCAAAATATATTATCCACATGGTGCTGAGAACTTTAATCATGTTGCCAGAACCCAGTTTAATTTCTTTGACTGATTAATTGATTCATTAAAGATATCCAGACTTAATTGACATTTAGCTCATACTTTTGATTGATCCAATTGAGAAATCTGGGCTCTCTGTAATCATCGAGGGCAGGGTATATACCATCTCCCAGGAGCAGTAAGTTGGCACAGGGGATAGAGTGTTGGGCTTAGAAACAGGAAGATTCATCTTCATGAGATCAAGTCTGGCCTCCAATACTTACTAACTGTGTGACCCTGGCTAAGTCACTTAACCCTGTTTGTTTGCCTTAGTTCCTCATCTGTAAGATGAAATGGAGAAGGAAATGGTAATCTAGGATCTTTTCCAAGAAAACCCCAAATAGAGTCTTAAAGAGTCAGACATGATTGCAAACAACTGAACTATAACATAACACATTCCATTTTACATACTTAATGTGTACATAAATTTTCAATTATCTGATAATTTCAGTTAAATGTATATATATATGTATATATATATACACATATATACTGGGGGTAGTAATGAAAACATGATATTAGAGAGCTTAAGGAGGTAAGGAGGGAGGTCAATGGTCAAAGTATTCCCTATTATCTCCTATGAACTTTTGAGGGTGAAAAAACAGAGACTAATATGTTTATTTCTATATTTCCTTTTCCCTTGTCTAACTCATGTGCGAGTTTATAATTTGTCCTGTGTGAAGTTGCCTCACTCTTATTTCAAAAGCAAGGAGAGTTTCAAGGTTCTAATTTTTGATAATGATGAAGAAGAAAACGCTAAGTACAAAAATAGCCACTTACCACTTGATGGAAATGGTGGATGTTGTTGTTGAAATTATTTTTTATTTGGTGTCTGACTCTTCATGACTTCATTTGGGATTTTCTTGGCAAAGAGTACTAGAATGGTTTCTCATTTCCTTCTCCAACTCATTTTACAGATGAGGAACTAAATAAGGTAAGCACATTAAGTGACTTACACTAGGTCACACAACTAGTAAGCATCTAGGATCAGTTTTGAACTAAGCAAGGTGAGTCTTCCTGGCTCCAGGACTAACATTCTATCCAGTGTGCCACCTATCTGCCCCAGTGGAGGAAGACTGCACTGAAAACCAGTGGGGTTTGATAGGTATTTCTGAATTAGTTGACTTCTTAAAAATCTTTTATAAAATGAAAGACTTATTTCTTTGTAAAGGTAGGAGACTATGGGTATGGAATAATGCAGACATGGCAAATCATAGGATCATAGATTTAAAGTTGGAAAGTATCTTAGAGGCCACTCAGGTCAATCATTTCATTTTTACCAATAAGGAAGGAAACTGAGGTCCAGGGAAGAAGAGTGACTTGTCTAAGATCATAGGGCAGTAAACATTAGAGGCAGGATTTGAAGTCATGGGATCATAAAATCATAGATCCAGAGCTTAAAGGGACATTAGAAGCATTAGTCCAACACCTCATCATTTTAGAGATGAGGAAACTGAGGTCCTGGGAAGTCAAATGAGTGAGTGACTGAGTGTGTGTGTGTGTGTGTGTGTGTGTGTGTGTGTGTGTGTGTATGTGTGTATTTGGCTTAACTGCTTTTATTTCTTTTTATTTTAAAATTCTTCATTAGAAGAGATGGCTTATTTAGGTATGGGGTAGAGGAGGACATTCATAAATGAAAGTAATATAAAAACAAAAGCAATCAAAAAATTTAAAAGAATGTTTACAAATAGGAGAATTTGCCAACAGCTTCCATTATAATTTTGGAAATTATTTTTAGAGAAAAAATCTGGGACCTTAACACATCCTATAATTTAAAATATGCAGTCTTTACATGTTTAACCTTTAATATTATCATTGATTTCATTTAATGAAATAGTCAATAGATAATCAATCCTTGTAATCTTGTGACACTGTTTTAAAAAGCATACATGTTAGATTTTAAAGAAATCAGTAGTCTGGCTCATCCATTATATCTGGGACTGTTGAAATGAAGGTTGGACTAGACCTAGAAGGTCCCTTCTAATTCTAAGCTATTATGATTTTGTCTAATCCAAAAGGCAACCAAAGTTCCTTTTCCTTATCTTTCTGCACCTCTCTTTTCTCTAGTCCAGTTTTGATAGTCTCTGATTCAGTGTCTTTGTTTAGCTTTCTCTCATGTTCCAAATGGAGACATCCTTCAGTCCCATTTTACTTCATCTCCCATCTCTGTTTGTTGCTCCCCTTGTCTCAGATTCTACCTCCTCGGAAAATCAGTCTCTAATCTTCTCAGCTGAAAGTAATTTCTTACTTCCTCAATTTTCTCACAACTCTTTTTGTCCTTTGTCCATAATTGCATTCTTCTTTTATAGTTTACGATTAAATGATGAATGAATGAATGAATACTTATTTCTGTTTTTAAATTCTTTGTTACAAAGGATGGCTTCCTGGGAAAGAAGGGGGAAGGGGTAGATTTGAAAATGAAATTGATACAAACCCAAAAGTTATCAAGGAAATTGTGCCAAGCACTGTGTTAGGCTCTGGGAGTACAGACACAAAAGAACCATAGTCCCTGGCTTCAAATAGCTGTATTTTAGTTGGTGGAGAGAGTATGTAGAGGGGAGTGGTATATGGGGAAGACAATTTAGGTCTGGGAAGTCACAGGGATGTTGAGTGGAGTCATAGAGTTGTCAATCATCATACTTTCCTAGAAGCAATGGAAATGTTGATTTGATTTATTGCTTTCAAAGCAAGAGGGGTGTGTGTGTGTGTGTGTGTGTGTGTGTGTGTGTGTGTGTGTGTGATGCCTACAAGGTAACAGGGTTGATGAAATAATGTCCAGATTTGATTTCTGGATGTGATTTACACTAGAAGCCCTGAGAAGGGTTTCCAGGACGACTGCCTTAGAGGACCACTTCCCAGACTAAGGGAAGCACAGCTTGTGATGACTCAGAAGGAAATCTAATTGGAGGGGATGATTTGCAGGGCTCTAGGGAAGGGATGGGAAGGTTAAAAAGGTCATATTCCTCTTTTAAATCAGGTGTTGCTGTCATCCCCCAGATATCTCTCAAAATGAATGATGGCCACCAATCAATAAGCACTCTCTTGGTAGCTACTATAAGCAGTGTACAATGCCAGTGTTTGTCATAACAGGCAATCAGCCCATTTGGTATATCTGCTTTCCTTTGTGAATAATTTAATTAAAATAATCACAGATGACTTCAGTAGCATACAAGCTTGTCAGTAATTTAAGAAGGCTGGGGGTCAAGCCATGGTATCTCAATTCCAGTGCTTTTCCCCTTTCACCAGACAATTATCTGTTTCAGTATCAGGGAGAATTTGGCTTTCTTAAGGTCATTAGTCACAAAACAAAAAAAAAGCATAATTAGAAAAAAAGGAATCAATGAATGAAGTAGATAAGCTTATTGCTGATAGTATCAAGGTTAAGTATAAGTGATCTTAGCCAAAGTCAGCTTTACTCTGAGCATCAATTCTTGTCTTTAAATATAATAAGTTTGAAAAAAAATCCCAAATAAAGAGCAGCCTAAACATCTTGTAGGGTTATATCCTGCCATCTGCCCTGGAGTGTCAGGTTAGGTTAGACAGAAGGATGGGATCCTATTTTAGCATCTTAGATGGGGGTGACTTGGGGTTCCAATCAGGTCAACATCTGTAGAAGTTTTGGAACTCTGACTGTCAGCAGTAACTTTGCAAGAAAAATACTTTCATTTTCACAAAGCACATGTTTTCTCCTACATATTCTAGGAAAATGATGAAGTTTTGTCTACTTTGCAGAGAGGATGATAGCAATTGAAGCTACACAAGACCATTCATCATCTTTTTTTTTTTTCCTTTCTCTAACCTTCTACCACTTGATAGAAGTTCCCCACTATAATTGTTCTGGTCATCAGGTGAAGACTTGGGAGACCTAGGCTATGGACTTAGCTTGTCTTCTTTGGGGCATGGGATATCATCTCCAAATCTAGCACAAACTGAAGCATGTGCTAGCTGCTGATCTTTCTGTTCACCCCATCACAGAATCTAAAACAATTTCTTATTGTGGCTAGTTCATTTTATATGGAAAAGTGAGATAGGCAAGGCAGATCAGAAAGAAAGAGAAACTATTTCTGGTCCACTTGTAATATTTCCTTTTCCATCCTACCACACAGTCCTATTTCTCTTCCTCACCTAACTCTTATCTTTATTTTTCAGTTTAAATCTTCAAGTTTGAGTATTTCAGTTCAAAAGGCCAAACATTATGTCCAGTCCCTTCTTAGGACTGGATCTTATCCCAGGTACCTCTTCCTTCTGCCATGTCTTCTCACTTTGATTTGACACAACTTCTCTCACTCTTGACAATGAAAGCCCCAAAGCTAAGTAGGGGTATGGCGTGTGTGTGTGTGTGTGTGTGTGTGTGTAGAATAGAAGACAAGTGCTATGCATTCAGCTGAACTATGACAATTACTTCCTAACATATTTTCCTATCTCTAAAAATTTCCCCTTCTTTACTCCAATCTACTATTTTTATAGATCTGCACTGATTTCTAACTTCAGAGAGTTAATGGAGGTTCAGAGAAATTAAGTGATTTCTCCAAGTCATGCAATTAGTAAATCAGTACCAGTATCCAGGTCTGAACTCAGGTCTTTTTTGATTCTAAATTGAGCCCCCTATCTATTATTTTATTCTATGTCCCTGGAGAAAGTTCTCACTCTGATAGTTTCCCCCACTCAAGTTCCTGATCACAGGACTGACTATTGCCTTTAACTATCAATTTCATGAGGTCTTTCCGAATAGCTTCCTTGCTCCCCATCTTCCAATACCAGTGCCTCCCTACTGAAACTATTAGCATTTATTTTCTAAAAATTTTTATATGTTCATTTTGTCTCTCCTTCCCTGTCCCCCCAGACTATAAGTTTCTTGAAATCAGGAAATGTTTAATTTTTTTCTTTGCATCCATAGCATCTTGTACACTGTCTGTCATGTAGTAGGCACTTAATTCACGCTTGTTGATTAAGTGGTGTGTGTATGTTGTTGTAGGTGTTAACTCTCTGGAGTCCTTGAGTCTTCTCCCTGTTGCCACTATTTTTGGCTTTTATGACTTTCTACCTTTACATGGCTTACCTTTTTAGCTTTATCCCCTTCATTTACTCTTTACTCCAAACTGGAAGACATGTTGTCACATCTCCATGAATTTTCTCAGACTGTTCCCTATATCTAAAATGACCTTCATCCTACCCATCCTTTAAAGCTAAAGAAGAGGAGATCACTGAAACACAAAACTTGCCAGCCATGCCTCAAAAAAAAAAAAGCTAAGAGGCAACCAGGTCAAATTACCTGCACCTTCCATCAGACCTGTTGCTGTTGTTAAGTAATTTCAATTGTCTCCAGCACTTCTTGACCACATTTGGGTTTTCTTAGGAAAGAGTGGAATAACTTGCCATTTTGTCTCCAGTTCATTTCATAGATGAGGAAACTGAGGCAAACTGGGAGGCAAGTGACTTGTCCTGGATCACACAGGAATGTCTGAGGTCAGATTTGAATTCATTGTAATAAAGAAAAAACTTATTATATGAGATATCTTGGCCTATTCCCCCTCTCCTTTTTCTTTCTCCCATTACATTTTCCTTTTGTTCTATGACTCCATTTTTATACCATATTTTATCTTCAAATTCAGCTTTCTCCTGTGCTTCAACTATAAAAGCTCCCTCTACCTGCTCTATTAACTGAGAAGGTTCATATGAGTATTATCAGTGTCATTTTTCTATGCAGTAATACATTCAGTTCATCATCATTAAGTCCCTCATATTTTCCCCTTCTCCTCCAATCTCCATGCTTCACCTGAGTCCTGTATCTGAAGATCAAACCTTCTGTTCAGCTCTGGCCCTTCCAAGAGGAACATTTGAAATTCCCTGGTTCATTGAAAGTCCATCTTTTTCCCTGGAAGAGGACATTCAGTTTTGCTGGGTAGTTGATTCTTGGTTGCTTTCTAAGCTCTTTTGCCTTCCAGTATATTATATTCCAAGCCCTACAAGCTTCCAATGTAGTTGCTGCTAAGTCCTGTGTGATCCTGACTGCAGCAACACAATATTTGAACTGTGTCCTTCTGGCTGCTTTTAATATTTTCTCTTTCACTTGGGAGTTCTGGAACTTGGCTATAATATTCCTAGAGGTTGGTTTTTTGGGATCTCTTTCTTGGGGTTATCTGTGGATTCTCTCCATTTCTATTTTGCCTTCTGCTTCTAGAATATCAGGGCAATTTTCCTGTAATAATTCTTTGAAAATGATGTCAAGGCTCTTTTCCTGATCATGACTTTCAGGTATTCCAATAATTTTTAAATTATCTTTCCTAAGTCTGTTTTCCATATCAGTTGTTTTTTCAATGAGATGTTTCACATTTTCTTCTAATTTTTCATTTTTTGGTTTTGAAGTAATGAATCCTGGTTTCTCATAAATTCATCAATCTCCCTGAGTTCCATTCTTTGTCTGAAGGATTTGTTTCCTCAGAGAGTTTTCTTATCTCTTTTTCCATCTGGCCAGTTCTGCTTTTTAAAGCATTCTTCTCCTCAATAACTTTTTGAACTGTTTTATCCATTTGACCTGAGCTGGTTTTTAGCATGCTATTTTCTTCATCATTTTTTTTGGATTTCCCTGACTAAGCTGCTGACTTCATTTTCATGTTTTTCCTGCATCTCTCTCCTTTCTTTCCCCAGTTTTTCCTTCTAACTCCCTCATTTGATTTTCAAAGTCTTTTTTGAGCTCTGTCATAGCCTGAGCCCAATTTCTGTTTTTCTTGGAGTCTTTAGATGCAGGAGCTTGTGCTTCCTCATCTTCAGACTGAGTATTTTGATCCTTCTTGGGCTCATATGCAAAATATTTCTCAATGGCCTTCCTCTTGTTTCTCTGCTTGCTCATTTTCCCAGCCTGAGCCTGGTTTTGGGGTGCTTCCTGAGCTTTGGGGATACTCCCACAAGGATCTCTGTGTGTGAGGCTCTGTCCTCCCTCCTGGTCTGTGAATGACCATAAGCGCCCCCCTCTGCCATGGGACTGAGATGGAGGGGGCCCCTGCTGTTCTATTTTGGGGGGGCCTAGACTGCAATCAGAATCTGAATGTGGTCAGAGCCCCAGAGTCCTGTTCCAGGGGCAGAGGACAGAGTTCTGCAGTCTCTCTCTCTCTTCACCCCCTCCCTAGGTTCAATGGGCTCATGCCCTGGAGGCTCCTGCTTACCTGCTTCTCTTTCCTGGATCTGGGCTGCAGAAAGACCATGTTGCTTGCTGTGTGCCCTGAGGGCTGGGCTCCATGTGCTTGCTCTGACAGAGGTCCCCCGCTGTTCCCCCAATTTGTGCTTGGTGCTCCCTGGGGTGTAACACAGGAGACTCCTCCGCTGCTGTGAGCCATGGCTCCCAGCGCCCTGGGGCTGCCTCTGGGAGGCTGAAGTTCTTTCGCTGTGGTGGGCCACCCCTCCTCCCCGGGGGAGCAGAGCCTTTCTGCTCTTTTCGAAGTTACCTTGAGTAGGAGAATAGCCTCACTGGGTCCCTCTGTGGGTTCTGTCTCTTGAAAGTTTAGTTAGAGTCCTTAGTTTCGAAGTTTTATGAGAGAGCGCCTAAGACACGCTCCCTTCTTGTCGCCATCTTGGCTCCGGCTCCAATAAGATCTTGATAAATAGTTGTTCGCTTTTTTCTCTCCAAAGTTTCAAGATGCAATAAAAGTATAATTCTCTGAGATTGTGTCCTATCTTTTGAACTGTGGGACTCCTCGGGAGAACCTAACTTTAAAAAAAAATTGTTTTTCTTTGTCAGATATTTGTGTAAATTTACATAGAATCATTGTCCAGTAAATGTCTACTGTTATATTTGGTGTGAGAATTAATTCTGAGGAACCACTGATTTTCAGAAGCAAGTACAGCACAACACAAGAAAATCTAGCTGTTCAAGGCAGCTAGGTGGCTCAAGGGATAATGTGCTGGGTCTGGAGTCAAGAGTTCAAATCCTACCTTAGATGCTCACTAACTTTATGACCTGGACAAATCACTTAACCCTATTTTCCTCAGCTTCCTCATGTGTAAAATGATCTGGAGAAAGAAATGGCAAACTACTCCAACATCTCTGCCAAGGAAACCTCAAAATGGGGTCACAAAATAGGAAAATGGTAAAAACAGGTGAATACCCAAAACTATTCATCCTTGCCTTGGAATTTTTCCTGCACAAACTCCAAATACTATGAAGTGTAAAACCCTGCAAATGCTTTTATTTAAGAGTGACTTTTTTTCCTTTTGAAAAAATTCTGAACTTAAATTACAAAAAAGGTGAGTGTTTGCATATGCAAAGTAGAACATAAAGAGGATTGATTGTGAAGCTTTGCCTCTTTCATATTGTTCTACTTTTTTTAAAAAAAATGCATATTATAAATTCAACATATCATTTTCAAAATTGTCCTGTTTCTTTCTTCCTGAACTTTTCTATTTTCTTCTTTGCAATTTAAAAAATATTCTGAATAACTCTCTCTCTCTCTCTCTCTCTCTCTCTCTCTCTCTCTCTCTCTCTCTCTCCCCCTCTCTCCTTCCCTTTCCTACTCTTTCTCTCATTGCTATTGCCAGCCCACCTCCCCTTTCCAAATCCTTCTCCTCCCATCCCATTAAAAAAAGGGAAAATGTGTCATTAAAAAAAAAAAAAAAGCAAAATTGAGCAAAAGAAATCCCCAGAGCAGTCATGTCCGAAGATACAAGGCTCTTTCTCTATTTTGAAATTTGTTACCTCTGTGAGGTTGTAGGTAGCCCATGTCATTCAAGGTCTTCTGGAAATATAGGAGGATACTGCATTGACTAGAATTCTTGAGTCAAAGTTATTTTTCTTTATACTGTTTTTATTATTGTATAAATTAAATTTGTATAAATTAAATTGTATAAATTAAAATTGTATAAATTGCTCTTCTCACTTTACTCTGCATCAGTGATAAGTCTTCTTAAGTTTCTCTGAAATGTTTCTTTAATAATTTTTTTACAGTGCAATAATATTCAATTTTAGAACAATAACACCATAATTTGTTTAGTTATTCTCCAACTGATGAACAGGATTTGCTTTTCCTCATCTTTCCCTGCCTCCCCCCTGCCCCCCACTTTCTCTGATTTGCTTGTGATCTTTCCCTCCTTGGTATGATTTTCTTCCTTGACCTCTCCTCTGCCTGTTACAACTGATTTCTCTGTTGAATTTGATATATTTTTAAACCAGACTACATGTGTGTGCACATATGCAAGCATTCTTATTGAATATATATGTCCAACCCTTCTTTGGTTCAGTTAAGATTAAGGTTTCTGTTGCCCTTTCTCTTTACCTCTTCCTCTATGTTTCTATACTCTTCTTTAGTGCTGATTTTGAGAAATAATAAGTTGGAACCCCCCCTTTTCCTTCTTTCTAAGCTAATGTTTACTCTCCTTTTTTCACTTTTTTAAAAAACTTTTACTCTCTTCTTTTTTTCCTTCTTAAAGTTCTCAGATCATGAGCAATCCAGCGCTAGACCCTTTCTTTGTCTTATACAATTTCCTCAATGCCCTTTGAAAATATTAAAATTCTGAAGGGAATAGTCTTTTTCCTCTTCCTCTTAGCATGGTATTACTTTATCAGAGGCTAGCCCCTTACAACTATTCAAATAAGTTTACCTTTCCTGGTTTCCTTGATTCTTGTATTGCATTTCAGAGTATCTGTTCACCCATCATCTCCAGGAATAATTAAAAATCTACTATTCCATTAAAAGTTCATTTTCTCCCCCCAACACCTCTCCTCTTACCAGTTCTACTAGTTTTAAAGGGTAAATTATTCTCGGTTGTTAGCCTATATCTTTTGTCTTCTGGAATATTGTATTTCAAGAAATACTTTTATTTATAGAAGAAGATGCATAGTTTTGTGTGACACTGACTGTGGTTTCTTGGTAATTGAAACCTTTCTTTCAAGGTACTCATAGTACCCACACTTTTGCCTGAAAGTGTTGATTTTTGACTGGGTTGTTCCTGAGATTTTTCCTTTTGGGGCTTCATTCAGGAGGTGATTGGGAGATTCTTTCCATTCTTATTCTGCCGTGTAGTTCTAATAATACTGGGCAGTTTTAATTTATGACTTCTTTAAATACAGTATTCTGACTCGTGAGTGTGTGTGTGTATGTGTGTGTATAATTTTCAGAATATAATGATTCCTAAATCATGTTTCATTGGCCTATCTTTGAAAATAGATATCACACATTTTGTGCTTTTTTCAATCTTTTGACTTTGTCTGATTTTTCTTGTTGTCTTAAGAATCACTAATTTTTATTTTAGCCTATTCTAATTTTTCAGTGAATCTATTTTGTGGGTAAGTTGTACAAGTTTGTGTTTTAAACTAGGTGTTTTGGGGCAGCTAAGTGGTGCAGTGGATAGAGCACCAGCCCTGGAGTCAGGAGGACCTGAGTTCAAATCTGTCCTCAGACACTTAATAATTAGCTAGCTGTGTGGCCTTGGGCAAGTCACTTAACTCCACTGCCTTGCAAAAGTAAAAAAAAACCCCTGTGTTTTTAAACTGTGCATTATTTCTTATAGAGTGATTATTTTATTTTATTTTTTGCAAGGCAATGGGGATCAAGTGACTTGCTCAAGGTCACACAGCTAAATAAGTAGTAAATGTCTGAGACTGGATCTCAACTCAGGTCCTCATGATTATTTTATTTAAAAACCTCTTCTTTCTTTTCAGTCAACATGGATTGGGAGAGACATACTTGAAAGGTACAAAAGATATTAGTTCCTGTATTCCTATAATAGTCTTTGTGTGAGAAACCTTGGGCTTTAGGAAGCATAGTGAAAGAAAGAAATGGCTTCCTAAATAGAGGTTACCCATCTCTAGATGTTTTTGAATTAAAATTCTGAAGCTGAAGTGCAAGTTCCCTAGGAAAAGGAATGACATATTCTGGGAGGTGAGGATAACTGCAGGAAGTGTATATAGTAGAGCAATGGGAAAATTTCTCAAAGAATCAGAAAATCAATTTTGGGTTAAGGAAAGGGAATTCTGATAGATTACAATGAGGTTAGCACCAAAGGAACATCTAGTTGTCATTGGTTTGAGCCCTGTCTAGACTAATAATTTAATAGCCTCTGAGGGGCAGCTAGGTGGCACAGTGGATAAAGCACCAGCCCTGGAGTCAGGAGTACCTGGGTTCAAATCCGGTCTCAGACACTTAATAATTACCTAGCTGTGTGGCCTTGGGCAAGCCACTTAACCCCATTGCCTTGCAAAAACCTAAAAAAAAAAAAAAGAAAATGTTACAATAATTTAATAGCCTCTGGAGGTGGGCTGCTTACTCATGGATACTGTTTTCGGTGGGTTCCAATATGAATTCTACTTGTTTTCCTTAACCTGAAAATAAATCTATATTTAGAGCCTTGTGAAACTGTGAGCTTGTTGAGGAAGGATGTTGGTGACTATATCCCAGGGAACTGGGTGCCAGGTGAGATGCCATCCCCTCTGCATTTAGGCTTCTTCCCAATCTTTCTCTCCATTTATGGACCTGAAGAGAGTATGGCTGTTCTCTTACTATTAGAAACCAGAAAACCAAAACCTCCCTTCCTACTGCTCATCACTGTTCTCCACCCTTACCCTCAGGCATGGATCACAGAATCAACAATCATTCTCCACCAAAGAGAAGAGTCCAGTTCAAATGCACTGGAATTGGATTACTAGCCAGAAAGGAAGGCTTCCCCCCCCACCCCCTTCTGGTTTTTTAAATCTCCTCTGCCATGTAGATTAGTGAGCAATATGGCCAATGTACCGAATTGATTTATCTGCTAGTATAGACCCTCTGATGCCCCAACCTACCAGGATTATTTAAGCCTGATCCACTTTGTCTAAGGTACTTCCAGTTCTAAATCTGTGATCCCATGCCTCTTCTCTGTATGTACTTTATATCTATGTACCTGTTTAATTAGGGGCAGCTAGATGGCACAGTGAATAGAGTGACAGTCCTGGAGTCGGAAAGACTTTTCTTCTTAAGTTTAAATCTAGCCTCAAAAACTTCTTGGTTGTGTAGACAAGTCATTTAACATTCTAACTAAAATTTAACAAGATTTTTTTTTTTAATTCCTATGCTTGCCTTTCTAGTAGTTAGGATGACTAACATTCAGGTGACCATTTTATTGAAAAAGGGTCCTAGGAGGGCAGCTAGGTGGTATAGTGGATAGAGCACCAGCCCTGGAGTTAGGAAGATCTGAGTTCAAATCAGACCACAGACACATAATAATTGCCTAGCTGTGTGACTTTGTGCAAATCACTTAACCCCATTGCCTTAAATAAATAAAAATTTTTTGAAAAAGAAAAAGGGTCCTAGACAATTTCTAAAATCTAGTTCAGATGTTTTCAACATTTTTTTGAGTTATGGATAGTCTGGCAAAATCTATTCTAATCCCTTCACAGAACAAAGGAAATCAATTATATGGAAATACAGTATCAAAATAACAAAACAATTTCAGGTTAAGAATACCTGATTCTTATGAAGAAAAGAACTTTGCTGGGGGAACTAGGTGGCACAGTGGATAGAGCACCAGCCCTGGAGTCAAGAGGACCTGAGTTTAAATCTGGCTTCAGACACTTAATAATTACTTAACTGTGTGACCTTGGGCAAGTCACTTAACCTCATTGTCTTGCAAAAAAAACCAAACAAAAGAAGAAAACTATGCTGGATACTGTGTATACATTTACAATCAGAAATAACTATTTCCCTTTCCTTTTTCCCCTATGTTTCTAGTAGATTTTATACTGAAATAATCTTCCTCCCCACCCCCAGTTTATGGTTTCATATATCTTGGATAGGCAGTCTCCACTTGGAAAAGGATGCCTGTGACTTCATTTAAACATCAATGCAGCTGTCCTTTTCTTACAAAGGCTCAGAACAGGGAAAACAGGTGTTTCCTGCTTGTTTTTGTTAAGTCACCACCAAAAACTAGCTGTTATATAAAACCAAAGGGGAGGGAAAAGAAGAGAGGAAATTGGATCAGAATCTTTAATTGTGAGAAATCTAGTTCAGACTTCCTTACCGGAAAGACCCAAGTATATATCAATAAAAATTGTGGTATTTGATAGTTAGAATAGCTATAATTCCTAGCATAAAATCCAGGAAACTAGAGATTTCTGGGTAGTGTATAGCTCTCACAGAGAAGATCCACCATACAGGATTTAAAGATATAATACTTTTAACAAGCTTAGCTGGCAAATGGGGCTGCCAATTGTTTCAAGCTGATGATACCTATATAATATTTAACAGACTTACCTTATTGCTTAAGGAGTCCTGAGGCTCTGCCTCTTGGGAAGACTTTTTAGAGAATTGACCTATTCCAGGCTATTTTTCTCTGTAGATCTGAACTTGGGAGGGACAGAATTGTGATCCTCTGTTCTTTTTGCTCTTATTTCCGTATGCCTTCTACCACCTACAAATGTAATTTTAGAATCTCACAGAGTGAATTGTTTCTCAGGGGCCAAATATCTTCAGTTTTACTTTTTAACTATTCCCCTTCACTTATTCTACCTTCTAACTCTTCACTTATTTTACCCTAGCTCTTGTTCTCATCTTGCCCTCCTTATATCTCTAAGGTTTTGCTCATGACTTTCCTCATGTCTTATCTTTTGCTATCTCTTTAACTCCATCCCTTCTTTTAAGATCCATCTCAGATTATATTTCCTCTAAGAACCTAACATACCTCCTTAAATTTTGTATAGTAACTTTTCTTGTACCTGTCTTACCCTCATATTCTCTCTCTCTCTCTCTCTCTCTCTCACACACACACACACACACACACACACACACACACTTTCTCTTTCCTTATTTTCATTTATACATATACATATACATATACATATACATATACATATACCTCTCATACTCTCTTATATCATAGTATCATAACTGTGGGGTAGCTAAGTAGTTTAGTGGTTAGAGTATTAGGCCTGGAGCCAGGGAAGACTCATCTTCCTGAGTTCAAATGTGACCTCAGATGCTTACTAGTTATGTCACTTAATCCCATTTGCCTCAAAATTTCCTCATCTGTAAAATGAGCTGGAGAAGGGAAATGGCAAACCACTTCAGTATCTTTGCCAAGAAAACCTCAACTGGGGTTATGAAGAATTGGACACAACTGAAAAACAATCGAAGATCTATATGTATTTAACCTCTCCCGATCCCATTAGTCCTTGAAAACAGGACCTAAATAATATCTTTCTTTATATCTCTAGTCCCTCCTTTATATACAGTACTTATCCATAGTTAATGATTGATCAATGTTTGAATCATTGAATCCTCAGAAACTGAGATGAATATTAATGGCTCACATTTATGTAAAGTTTTGCAAAATACTTTATGTCCATTACCTTATTCAATTCTCACAGCTCTTTGATGTAGTTTCTATTATTTGATCTTTTTAAAGATGTGACTTGCCCAATCTCACAGTTCTAATGAAATCATTTCCTATGATCCTATGCATTCTTCAGTCAGACTCCTATGAATAAAAGGAATATTTTTTGGGGATTTTCTCATTTTTCTTCATTTCTATACTCTCAACCAGAGAATCTAGGAAAATGCTGGCATGGTTCCTGTGGAATACTGGGATTGACTCCTACACTTGCAAAAAAGAATTCATAGTACTATGTAATAATTATTTTTTAAAGTAGAAAGCAAATAGAAATCAGTGAATGAACAGCCATTAATCCTGCAGATCTCTTACAATCCTGAATATGAATCACAGAGTCACAAAATTTGATGGCTGTTAGGCCTTTCTGGGGCCATTTAATCTGACCAATATATGAAAAGGATTTCCACTATTTTTCTCAACAAGTAGTTGTCTAGTCTTTGAAGACCTTCAAGGAAGAGGAGCTCTCCATTTCTCCTGTGCTGCCATTTCCATACATGGCCTGGGGTACAGCTGTCTACTGTATACTTCTTGGTCTTTCTGGTATCTCCTTGCTCTATCTCTCCTTTTCCCTACCCCAACCCCATTCCTAGTAGGACTCCACAAGTGTGGTACTCCCTCATTTCACAGCAATTTTCTTTTGTATGATCAAAGGCAAAAACTCTTTTCTGACATCAAGGCAAAATATTTTATTTTTCCAAGGGGAAATCATTTTGGAGGTTTTTTTTTTTTTCTGATAGGAGATAGAGGAAAAACTTCCAAACAATTAGAGATATCCAAGATTAGAGTGGACTTGAGACAGAAACAGTGATCTTTCCTCCTCACAGAAATCTTAAGATCATAATATAGATTTAGAGACTGAAAATAACTTGAAGGTCATCTGGTCCAATCCTTTTGTTTTCCTAATAAGAAAACTGACTCTTCCCCCCACCCCCTTTGAATTCCTAGTGTCTAGAGTATAGTAAGTGTTTAATAGATGCTTGTTGAATTTACTTGACATATATCAAGTAGTAGGATAGCTGGTCCAAAGCGTAAGAACCAGTGTTCTTTCCAACTATGCCACACCGGCCCTCAATTTTATAGCTCATCGAATTGATCTTAAAGCTCAAATTAACTTCGGTAGACCCATAAAACAATTTGGCATTGGAACCACTTTGTTGGCCGCATGAGCAAAGTAGGCAGCTGAAGTAGACCTTTTGACCTATTCTATTAACTATTTTTGAAAAATTTTATTAATTTAAGGAAGTGGGGTTAAGAGTGACTTGCCTAAGGTCAAACAGCTAGGCAAGCATTAAGTGTCTGAGGTCAAATTTGAACTCAGGTCCTCCTGACTCCAGGGCCGGTGCTCTACCCACTGTTCCACCTAGCTGCCCTATTGACTATTTTTGACTACCAAAATCTTTCCTAAATATCTCTCCATGTGGTAAGAGAGATATTTTTTTATATTGGTGAAACTAATTTTTCCTCAGAAAGTACTAAAATCATCTTTGAGACCAAATTTGGCTCAGAGAAAGAAGACTCAGAACTTTGGTGTAGTTTCCTGGTGATCTAAGTACATAAGTCAACTCATAAGGAACTATAAGTGACTCTTAGACTTGGCTGTTGTGTTCATCATGACCAATGGTCAGGAAAGCTGCAATCAATTCAAATAGAGCTATGATGCTGGAGGGAATCCTTCCTATGCTATGACTAAATAACATTTTTTGTTAACTTTTATATCAGCCATGAAGGTTCCACTGTATTCCAAATTCAAATCTGAAATGACAGACTGGAGAAATAAAGATTGACCTGTAGGATTCTCCAAATCTAACTCTGTCTGAAATACATCTCTTTATTTTCTTTAACACTAGTTTACATACCACTAAGTAGTGAATTAACTCTTCCCCTACAATTAATTCAAATAATTGATGTATAAGCAAGCATCAGTTGGGGTATTAGTCCTTTCCAAGACCTTACAGTCTAATGAAGAGGAGAGGCTCCGTGTATATACAACTATGATACTAGGGTATAAAAGATTATTCATTTCAATTCAATAAACATTTAAGAAGTACCTACTATGTGTTAGGAAATGTAATAAGTGCTAAGGATACAAAAAGAAGCAGAAGTGTGTTCCTGTCATCAAGAGGCTTAAACTTTAATGGGAGAGACAACATATAAACAAATATGTACCAAATTTGAGAAGGGGATGTGTATATGCATGTATGAACAGGTGAGCGAGGCAGTAATAAGGAAAGTTACTGTTAGAATTTGAGAACAACGAGATCACTTTGACCTGGTATGTGGAACATAGTAAGGAAGGTTCTTGAGAGGAAGATATGAGCTGAGATAGATCTTAAAAAAAAGGAATGGGTTTGATCCCAAACAAAGGGGGCCGCTAGGTGGCACAGTGGATAGAGCACCGGCCCTGGAGTCAGGAGTACCTGAGCCCAAATCTGGCCTCAGACACTTAATAAGTACCTAGCTGTGTGGCCTTGGGCAAGCCACTTAACCCTATTTGCCTTGCAAAAACCTAAAAAAAAAAGAAAAAGAAAAGAAATTCCCAAACAAAAAGAGTTAGAGAGGGCCCTCTGTGATGACTGGAGGAACTGGTCCAGCTGAATTGGAAAATAAAATCATGTGAAGAGGAATCATATGATATGAATGTGGGTAGGTGAGTTGGGAAAAAATATGTAAAATTTTAGAGAACAATTAATCAGTGCCAATAGGCATTTATTAAAATACCTACTATTCATAAGATATTATGCTAGAAACTAAGGACACAAAGAAAAATTAATCCTTGTCCTTATTGAACTTACATTCTGTGAGGGAAGTCAACGTAGGTATACATAAATAGATAGGAAATAACATGGTGATTTTTGGGAAATAAATCAGATTGGGGATGGATGGGATCAGGAAAAGTTTCAAGTAGCTGGTGGCACTTGAGTTGTTTTAAAGGAAATTGGATATTCTAAAATGTAGAAGTAAGGAGGGAACATGTTTTAGATATGGTGACCAGTCAATGCAAAAACAGAAAATGTAGAATGGAATGTTACAACTGGGAAGCAAATAGTTGATTTGACTAGACTATAGAGTTAATGAAGATAAATAATATGTAATAAGGTTAGGAAGATATGTTAGGGCCAGGATATGAAGGGTTTTAAATGCCAGTCTATATTTGTTTTCTTTTCTTTTTTTTGCAAGGCAAATGGGGTTAAGTGGCTTGCCCAAGGTCACACAGCTAGGTAATTATTAAGTGTCTGAGGCCAGATTTGAACTGAGGTACTCCTGACTCCAGGGCTGGTGCTCTATCCACTGTACCACCTAGCCGCCCTATATTTGCTTTCAGTAGTAATATAGAAGCACACAATTGTTTTCTGTTTTGGCCAGATACTTTGAAGGACTTCCCTTCCCAGACTGAAGTGGCTGTGAAAGTGGAGAGATGGTGATGAAGTTTACACTTTATTTCATAGGCAATGGAGAAGACTGAAGATTTGGGTATAGACTGACATGATCACAGTAGTAGATTGAAATTACTTAGACTGGGCAATGGAAAATGGATTAGCAAGGGAATGACCCAGAGCAAAGGTCCTTAACTTTTCTTGTGTTGTGGACCTCTCTGGTAGACTAGGGAAAGTCATGGACCCCTTCTTAGAGTAATGTTTTCCAATGCATAAAATAGTATACATAGTTTTGTAAATGAAGCAAATTATATTGAAATACAATTATATTAAAACAAAGCAGAACAAGTCCCTGGACCTCAGAACAAGAGGGGAAGAGAAAAGACTGGATAGAAGGCTATGTCAATTTACTCAGTGAGAATAAATGTAAATCTAAAATTACAGTAGTTGTATCCATTGAAAGCAAACAGAAGGATCTTATATGGAGACAGAGATGACAAGATCTGACAAATGATTAGATGAGTAAGGCCTAGAGAAGAACAAAAGATGATTTCAAGAGTATGCAGCTGGGATACTGGAAGAATGTTGGTATCTTTAACAAAAAATAGAAGATCAGAATTAGGAGGAGGATCAGATATAGAGGAAATATAATGCTTTTAATTCTAGACATATTGATTTTGAAGATACAGGACAGTCACATAATTTTGGTATCTCTCTTGCTTATCCTTCATTTTCAATAACATCATGGGATGATGTCTTGACTTGCACATGAATTAGATTTATATGAGGCAGTGTTTTAGAAAGTCATCAGTCTAACTCTCTCTTACAGACTCATTAAAATATAGATTCACCAACAAAACAAAAATCAGTATGACTGGCAAAGCTCTGGGATGCAGTAGATGACCTTGTCAGCTTTGATGTCTGACCAAATTCTAATCGCTCTGCAGGATCTACTTCAACTGCCTTCCTGGGTCGCTTGAATAAATCATTCTTATCTGACTATTCCCCTTGGAGGTAGTCTTCACATGTTTAGGGTAAATATCTTCTAACTCACTGATGGGCACCATGCATATTCCAAGATAGTGACCTGAAGATTTTGCATTGCACATAGGAGGTGTTTAATAATCACTTGTTAAAATGCATATAATATATAACAAGGATTTGCAAGAGCAGAACTAGAGCCCTTGGGAGAGGCTGGGGTGAAGTAAAAAATTTGAGAGTCACAGGCATAAGGGTGGGATTAATGGATGAGATCACCAAGGTAGAAAAGTGTAGAAAACAAAAGGGCAAAGGAATAGCTATGACTTCAGGATAAAACTAGAAATTTTGGTGGACTGGGAGAGAAGAGTACTACCAAAACTATTCAGAACAACCAGTCAAAAAACTGTCCAAAAAATCAACTTTTGAAGAATATCAGAGGGGACTTTAGAGGAGAAATCTTAGGCCTCAAGATGGCAAGGACTTCTGAGAAATCTTGGGACTTTGCTCCATGGTAGGGAGGCTGGGGAAACAGGACAATGTAATTTTATTAGGGAAAGAAATAGAGTGAGACTGGTTTGAGGAACACAGCTGGGGTACTGCCATGACCATTTGGATGCATCTTACTTTAATTATTTTTACTAACTCTACAAAGTTCTACTTTTAATGCCTCATTGAGACATGGAGGTGATCTTATGTTCTCAAAGATTATGCCAGAAAAGCACAGTTCTGTTAGGTTTATTATGCTTGAAAAGCTTTGAATACAGTCCCTACAACAACCAACTTCTCCTTTCCAAGGACAGGCTTGCTAAATACAGAGGGATTCATCACCAGTAGACTGTCCTTTTGGTGATGAATTCTTTGACCATAATACATGAAACAAAGAAAAATGCAAGATGGCTCTGAGTCCTCCACAATTGCCTACCCCTCATATATTGATGATACTGGAACAATGGAAAAGATCAGAAGTTGATAAGCATAATATAAATTTCAAATTATTCATATACATTAATTTAATAGTTGTTGTTGTAAATGTAAGAACCTTGCCCTAATGAAAGGACATAATTTAAAGGGGCATGAATCACATCAATCTTTATATTCTTACCCTAAACAGAATCCAAACACAAAAGTATTTAGAAACTAAATGGAGAGATGTGGTTCACAGTTTCTCCTTGGAAAGGCAAATAAAGGAGCTGGTAGAATTTGTTTTATCATTCTTCCAAAGGCAACAAGAAACACCATTATATTATGATAATGAGGACAGGGAATGGACCTATTATTTCTTTGGTATAGAGAACTCCCAAATCAATAAACTTCTACCAATGTTGGGCAGCATCTTCTCTGCAAATTATATTCTTGGAGATGTGCCTAGAGCAGGGATGTCCAACCTTTTTATTCAACACCCTTTTATGAAAACAATGCAACATTTGAATTAGTGTCCTCCATTTTTTTATTTGAGTATGACACTGATACATCTGGTCATAACAAATATCTGCAAAAAGAGCAACATGAAAATAATTATAGTTTATGTGACCACATCTGTGGAAGAAACTAAAAGGACTTCTAAAAATTTGATAAGGCAGTCCAAATTAAATCACTATATAGTTTTATACTTTAATGCCAAGTTGGGCAAAGATGGAGATGGAGGAAAATAGGTGTGAAAATATGGTTCAAGATTTTTTAGAATACATCTTCCACATCTTTACCCATATATTACGTGAATAGTTTCTTCAAGAAAGTAATTAGAAGGCATTGAACATGGTAAGCCCAAGTAGCCTCACCAAAAATGAAACATTAAAGGGAGCGGCTAGGTGGCGTAGTGGATAAAGCACCAGCCTTGGAGTCAGGAGTACCTGGGTTCAAATCCATGGTCTCAGACACTTAATAATTACCTAGCTGTGTGGCCCTGGGCAAGCCACTTAACCCCATTTGCCTTGCAAAAACCTAAAAAAAAAATTTAAACATTAAACTTTAACAGAAAGGAAAAACAACCCGGAATCATGTTTGAGTTAACTCTCTGTGGAGAAAGAAAACAACTGATTAGAACAAAGATAAAAGTTCATACGAAGTTGAAGAAAGAATAAAAACAAGAAAAAAGATTAAGTCTAATTCAATGTACTTTGACTTGATCTGATTTAGAAAAGTTTGCCACTTAAAAAAAAAGGGAAGCAGATAAAGGAGAGGATATAGACATTAAGTTTCACAATTTCATATAAATGGAAAATGATGTAAATTAATTGCCATAAAGTAAACTATAAAAAAAACTTGTCTTAACCTGAAAGCACTTGACTTCCTTGTTAACCAAGGGAGGACAATATAAATTTAAAACCTAATAACCACCTACATGCTGTTTGATTAGTGAAAAAGATGGCAGAAGATTCTGAGCACCAACATCTTATAATTGAGAAATAGTGGGTGATTAATTTTAAAAAAACTGAAAATATTTTAAAGGAAAATTGTCAAAATAACTAAAAAAGAGTAATCATCATTATTTCTACCAGTTTTCTATCAGTACTCTATAAATTACTGTATCCTAAAGTAAAATCCAGTTACTCCACTTTATGTATAGCTCTCATGGGAATACATAGTAATGGAGACATAAGTAAACAAGGGCACCAAGAAGGAGGTAAACCATAATGTCCAATATTATAAAGAAATAAAAATTGCCATTGTTTTTGGTAATGAAGAGGTCATTGGTGGTTTTGGAAAGATTTAGCGATATAGTAAGGAAAGTAACCAAATTGCAAGAAACTGTGGAATGAGTATATTGTGAAGAAGTAGACAATGAATATAAACTACTCTTTCTATAATTGGGGCAGTAAAGTGAAGAGAGAGATAGGATGATAGTTTAATGAGATTTCAGGGTTAGGAATTTTTTTTTAAAAGCTAGAATAGGGATCTGAGCAATTAATAATCTCAGCACAAATAGGATTGCTTTCTTTTTGATCATCTGTTAAAATCAAGTGAATTAAGAAAATAGGAGTTATGATTAGGGGTAGAAGATTGAAGATGAAATATTGTTAGTGTTGTCGCTCTGGGTGCTAACTTGGTAATTTAGTTTTCCAGTGGGTTCTATAGTGGAAACTTTGAACACCTAGTGGTTACAAGAAGAGGTCCAGAAACTATAAGAGGAGTTGGGAAAATGGAGATGGATAGAACAAAGGGAAAAAAAAGGTAAAACCACTCTTAAATGTCGGCTCTAAGTCTTCTCATTTGGCCTTCTTTTCCTTTCCCAGGTGACTCTCCCTCTTTATGTGCCAAGTTCTTTCTTATTTTCTTTGCCTCCCTCCCTCTTTCCCAGTCCTAAAAGTTGTTTTCAGGAAAAGGTATGATTCACACTGAGATACAAATGTTAGATGAGGGTATAATGGAATTTCTGTCCTAGAACAATTTACATTTTCAAACTGGACAAATCTTAAACTGGATGAATGAATCTATAATTGGACTTTCAGGAAAGTTATAATAAAGGTGCTTAATTTTAGAGGGATGGAGTAAAGAGAGACTTTCCATTCAGTCTGGTTCTGCCAAAGGCTAGTCATCCCATATCTTTCCCTCCATTGAAAAGGACTTCTCTTTAGAAATTTTTCCATAGGACTGCTGCAGATGAAATTGGCTTTTGGTCAAAGGGCTGCATGCCTGGCTTTCTCTCTGTGCTTAGCCACGCAATAGGTAATGGGATGTGCTCAGAAACAGAGCCCTATTGTTTCAGATTGCCTGACATTTCCGTCATGTTGTGATTTTGCTTTGACCACTGGGTCAAACTGCTTCTTTTTTTTCTCTCTTTGGTTCACTGTCTATTTATCTTCCTCCCCAGAAAGTGACAAGAAGACTGTCCTTTGGTACATCACTGTCCAGGAATGAGACAGCCTCCAGATAAGCTAAATTCTGGGTTTTTCCTCCCCTTCTCTTTTTTTGTGTGTATGTATATTTTTCTTCAAACACCTTTTCTACCCAGACATTTGGACTCCAAAATCAGAGCACACTTTCCCCTCCCAAAACAAGAAGAACATGACAGATATAAACAAATGACCCAGAAGAGAAATCAAAAGGCATAGCTATTTTTGAAGGCATCTTCTGTCTTCCTATGTCCTCTCTCCCCTTCATCACCATTCCCTTCCCCCCCCTCTCTGAGGCAAAAAGAACCTGCTGAGGAAGTGATCTGTGTCCTACATCTGTCTCCCTTTTTTCCTCTCTCTAATTAATTTCTAGGTTCAGAAATGATCTGTTATCAGGAGTTAAAGCAGTCAAACCAAATCTTAGCAGTCAAGAATGAGCAATTAGAGGTACTGTTTAGGAGGAAAAAACAGATAGGAATTATAAAAGGCTGGGAAATGCAGCTAATCCTCGAATATTTCCTCCATTGTTGACAATTGGCTTATTCAGTGAGAGGCATTTTAAAAAAAAATAATGTCAAAAACAAAGCCTTTATAGTTATATTTCAAACCAATTAAAGGCTTCACCCTTTGACAAAGCATCCTCTTGACCTCTTTCTTTCATGTGCTCTGCAGAGCAAACAGGCAGGATAAATACAATGGACCTTTGACTTTCCAAATAGAGCCAGGCCTTGTTTGTAGGGTGACCTCATTCAGGTCTCTTGGGCAGAAATGGATGGTGAACAGTCCTCTCCACAGGACTGCTATCTCCCCTTGCTCTCCCAGCTTTCCTAATGTTGCTGATTATTAAAGATTTAGAGATTGAAGACGAGACTTAAGGCCACTGAAAAGGTGAATGAATTCGCATGCTCTCTCTGGGATGGTAAAAATACTCAAGATTTTATTATAGAAAATTATTACAAATCCATAGGTTAAAACTCCTAGAAAAGCAATAACCATTTTAAGAATAGGCTAGGTGAAGTTTGAGTGAAAGTGAGAGAGGGGGGAAAAAAAGGGCAGGTAGCCATAAGGCTTAGCTTAGTCTGGCCACATGACATGGGGGAGATCCATGGTGTTCCAGGTGGTCTAAGAAAGAGCATGAGAAAAACACATCCCTCTAGAGTCAAAGAAGAAGGAAAGAAAGCAATGAAACAGCAGTGTTTCCTATTAAATACTCTTCTGTGGGGCTGGCCAAGGCACAGCACTTGGGGAGTGGTCTTACACCTTGGGCCAAGTATCTTCCAATGGCAAGCTATGTACTGGTCCTTTTAGTCCTGCTCAACAACCAAGTTCAACATTTCCTCAAAGTCTATGGCCAAGGTTAGGTGAAGGGGGAAATGGGGGACAAAATAAAAAACAAAAGGTTTAAGGTACTATAGGATACAATCAACCATCAAGGTCACCTTACATCTCAGGAGCAAACAGTCTTCCAGAATTAACAAGATTTTAACATCATTAAAGCTACATTCATAATTTTCTCCATCATTAAGCTCAGGATCATTTAAAAAATGGTCATCTTGGTACAGAAAGTAGAAACCTGCTTATAAGGCCTCTTCCTAGATGGAGGGAGTACAGGTAGGTGTAGTAGTAGGTAGGTTTGCCACCACTGCTATTATAGCTGATCAAAAGTACAAGGAAAAAGTCTTGGCTTCTAGAAGAAACACAGCATCAGGACAGGAAGGCCTGCCTTTTCCCAAAAGAAGTCAAGGAAAGCTATTCGAGTCACAGGAGTGAGTTAACCATCAGACAAGTGTTAATATTTACTGAAGTGGATAAAAACATGTCTTCCCCTGAGATAAGATGAATTTATGCCTTTGGTATAATAATGAGTGAGTGTTCCTCAATTCTTGTAATTCTGGGTGGTGTCTGAATGTCAGTGTTAAATCTGAAATAGATTTTTTCAATATTTAAAACCAGTTGGCTCCATACAACAGAAAATAATACCTTGTATGCAGCAGGTATTTAATAAATATCTTGGAAGAATGTGAAAAGCAATAAATATAAAGTTCACTGTACTTACCCATAAAATGGTAGTTTTTCTCTTTTCTTTTCCTTTCTTTTCTTTTCCTTTCTTTTCTTTTCTTTTCTTTTCTTTTCTTTTCTTTTCTTTTCTTTTCTTTTCTTTTCTTTTCTTTTCTTTTCTTTTCTTTTCTTTTCCTTTCTTTTCTTTTCTTTTTTTGGCACTACTGGAAGAAAGGAATTCACATGTAGGGGTCATTTGTGACAATGGGGTATTGAATTCTTGCTTAAAGAAACAAAAGGTTGGGGTGGCTAGGTGGCACAGTGGATAGAGCACCGGCCGTGGAGTCAGGAGTACCTGAGTTCAAATCCAGCCTCAGACACTTAATAATTACCTAGTTGTGTGGTCTTGGGAAAGACACTTAACCTAATTGCCTTGCAAAAAAAAAACCCAAGGGGTCACACTTTGTTTTTCTAAAGCTTGAAGACAATGGAATCCCTGAATTTTAAGAGCTAAAAGAACCCAGGGAGACCTGTCAAATTTCCTTATTTTGCAGATGTGGAAATTGAAGAAAGGAAAGGTGAAGTGACTTGCCAAAAATCACAAAGTTAGTTAGGGGATAAGACTCAGGTGTCCTGACATTCAGGTCAATATTCCCTCTACTGCTTCTTATTGGGTTTCATCAGTATGGCTGATGTTTATAGATTCCCTAGCTAACTACCTGATTTTTATTTCTTTTTTTGCAGAAATAAAAATAATTTTCTAATATTTTTCCCATGACTCTGGTGTTATTTTGGTTCACCTTCAAACATTATCATAAATTTTTGTGATCCTGATATAAAGATGTTATCATAACATTTTCTTACTTTTAAAAGCTTTTCCTTTTTTCACTTAAAAAGCCTATTATTTGTTTTTAACATCTTTTCTTTTTTTATTTTGAGTTCAAAGTTCTCTCCCACACTTCACTCACTAACTGAGAAGGTAAGTAAAATGAAATCAATTATAATTGTGAAATCATGCAAAGCATTTCCATATTAGCCACATCATAAAAGGCAAGAAAAATAAAGAAAATGAGAAAATTATACTTCAATTTGCATTCAGAGTTCATCAGTTCTCTCTCTCTCTCTCTCTCTCTCTGGGGGTGGTTAGCATACTTCATCATGACTCTTGTAACATTGTATGGATCAGAGTAACTAAGTCTTTCATGGTTGATAATCATTGCAGCAAGTTACTGTGCATGATAATCTCTTGGTTCTTCTCACTTCCTTTTGCATCAGTTTATATAGGTGTTGCCCTGTCAATCTTTTAAATTATTTCTTGTAGTACAATGGTACTCCATCATAATCATATACCACAGCCTCTTGAGTCACTCCCAAAGTGATGAACCTCCTCTCAGTTTCCAATTCTTTGCCAGCACAAAGAGTTGCTATAAATATTTTTGTACATATAGATTCTTTTTCTTTGTCTCTGATCTCTTTGTTTGGGCTATAGACCTAGGAATGGTACTTCTCAGTCAAAGATATGCAGTTTTAAAGTCCTTTGAGCATAGTTCCATTTTGTTCTTTAGTATTTGTGCAACTCCAGCAGAAGTTCATTAATCTATTTATTTTCCCCTTCTCCCCTTCAATATTTGTCATTTTTTGACAGGAATGAGGTGGTACCTCAGAGTTTTTTTAATTTGCATTTCTTTAATCAATAGTGATTTAGAATATTTTTCATATGACTATAGCTTTTATTCTTTTGAAAACTGTATATTCACATCTTTTGGCCCTTTATTAATTGGAGAATGGCTCTTATTTTTATAAATTTGACTCAGTTCCTTATATAGTTGAGAAATGAGACCTTCATTCAAGTAATTTGGCTACACACACACACACACACACACACACACACACACATATTAGGTTTTTGCAAGGCAAATGGGCTTAAGTGGGTTGCCCAAGGCCACACAGCTAGGTAATTATTAAGTGTCTGAAGTCCCATTTGAACTTGGGTACTCCTGACTCCAGGGCTGGCTCTATTTACTGCGCCACCTAGCCGCCCCTTTATATATATTTTTTGATATTACTTCATTGTCTATAGTACTTTTTTTAAAGCAAAATTTAATTTCCCTTCTTATCTCTTTAATTATTTTTGCTTTTGCTTTGACTGAGATTATGATTGCTAATGCATAATAGATTCCTTTGCTTTAAATGTGTCTCTTGTAAACAAGATATTATCAGAATCTGGTTTCTAATCCATTCTGCTGTCTTCTTCCATTTTATGGGTGAGCCCCTCCTATTTACAATCAGTTCTGATTGCTGTATGCTTCCCTTCATGTTATTTTCTTCTGTTTAGTTTTCTCTCTTTTTTTTTAGTCATGCCCCTCCTCAAAAGTCTATTTTGCCTCTGACCACTACTTCCTTAATCTGTTCTCCCTTTTATCATTCTCCCTTTCTCTTATTCCCTTCTTACTCAACTGTATATGTATACATATATACATATATATTTGTATGTATATATATATGTGTGTGTGTGTGTGTGTGTATGTGTGTGTGTGTGTGTATTTATTCTTACCTTTTTGAACCAAATTCTAAGTGAGGTTCAAGCATTGCTCACTTCACCTGATTTTCCCCTCCACAGTAAAATTGCTTCTTTTTTAAAAATGAGAAAAATGTTCCCCATTTTACCTCTCCCTATCCCCTTTCCCCCATGCATCCCTCTTTCTCCTTTCTCCTCTTTTTTTGAGATTATTTCAACATAATTGACTCACATTCATGTCTTCTGTCTTTGTAGAAACCTTCTAACTTCTAACTAATGATAAAGTACTTAGGCATTGTACATATCATCTTCCCATATAGGAATGTAGATAGTTTAATTTTAGAGGTCATTCTGTTTATACTTTCCTGTTTACCTTTATATGCCTCTTTTGAGTTTTGTGTTTGAAGGTCAAATTTGCTTTTCAACTCTTATCATCAGGAAAACTTAAAAGTCCTGAATTTCACTAAATATCTATTTTCCCCTTGAAAGATCATAATCAGTTTTTCCTGGGTCAGTAATTCTTGGTTATAATCTTAGTTCTTTTGCCTTCCAGAATATCATATCCCAAGTCTGGCTGTGACTTTACAGTATTTGAATTATTTCTTTCTGATTTAACCTGGGAGCTATAATATTTGGCTATGATATTCCTGGGAATTTTCATTTTGTACTTCTTTCAGGAGGTGATTGGTGGATTCTCTCAATTTACATTTTGCCTTCTGGGGCAGTTTTTCTTGATAATTTATTGAAACATGTTATTATCTAGGCTCTTTTTTTAAACATGGATTTCAATTGCTTTAATATTTCTTAAACTATCTCTCCTTAATGTTTTCCACATTAGTTGTTTTTCCCATGAGATATTTTATGTTCTTCTTCTATGTTTTTCCCATTCATTGACTTTGCCTTATTGCTTCCTGATGTCTCATGAAGTCATCAACTTCTACTTGCCCACCCTAAATTTTAAAGAGTTATTTTCTTTAAGCATTTGTATCTCTTTTTTCCCATTTAATCTATTTTTAAGGAGTTCTTTTCTTTAGTGAAGTTTGTTGTCTCATCATTGGGACAATTCTGTTTTTTAAAGTGTTATTTTCTTCATTATTTTTTGTTAATTTTCTTTTCACAATTTTCTTGCATTACTTTCAATTCTTTTCTCAGTTTTTCCTCTACCACTCATCTCTTTCTTTAATTCTTCCAGGAATTCTTGTTGGACTTGGGTCCAAATAGCATTTTTCTTTGAGTATCTGCTTACAGATATTTTCCCATTATTGGAAAATATTATCTGAGTTTATAATTTGGTTCCTGTCATTATGGTTACTTATTATAGTTAAATTCATTATTTGTTGTTTGTTCATTTTTCCAGCCTATATCTTAACTTTGATTGTTTACTTGAAGTTGAACTCTGCTCACTTAGGGATGGGCATATACTGTCCCAAGCTTTAGGCTTTTTCATGCTGCTGTTTCCTGTTATTTCTGGAGATTTGCAAGTTTTAAGTGTTTTCAAAATGGTGTGATCTGGGGAGAGGTGTGTGAGCGGGCCTGTGCTCTGATCTTTACCTTGCTTCTTTGCAGTTGCAAGATCTATTACTCCTATTAGCCCTGATACTGTGATCAGGACCCAAGCTGTCCTGCAGACACTAGAATTGGGACCAGGGCTCCTGCTCCCTTGTGACCAAATTACTAGTGCACTTCTCTGTCCTAGAACTGCATGCAACTGATGAGCAATAGAGTTGCCAATCAGCACCAGTTATACCCAGTGCCAGTGGAAAATTCCCTGCAATCTTTTTTTCTGACAAATAGTCTGACTCCCTTACCATCTTTGGGCTGAGAGATCTAGGAGCCGCTGCCACCATGATAGTTATAACCCCTTCTAAGGCTCATGGATAATGCTGCTACCTTTGTAGTGGACCCCAGTGTTACAGACCTCTCCTGCTGACCTCCTACATAGTCTTAGACTGGAAAAATGTTTCACTTTTGTTGACCCTGCTGCTCTGAAATTTGATTTGAACAGTTAATTTAAAATTGTTGGGAGAGGAATATTGGGAGAGTTCAGATATGTGGCTGCTTCTAATCTGTCAGCTATCATAGTATTTTCACATTCTAATTCAAATTAATATTAAGATACAATCATGTGCAAGGACATATTGTGCTAGGCACTGAAGCTACAAAGATGAAATAAAACATAGTCTTTGCCTCCAGAAAGTTTATGAGGATTTGACATTTAGACAAATATTTAGAATATTAGGCAGAATTAAAAAATGTAGAAAAGCTCAAATTTCTATGATAAATTTGAGAATGGAAGAACTAAATTCATTTCCATCAATATTTTTTAAGAAACAACTATATAAAAGACAAAAGTAAAGTAGCCCTTACATTTGAGGAACACATATACTAACTGGGGGATAAACTGTACATATATAATGTTATTATATGCATGATATGTAAAATATATGTAATATATAATAGCATTTGCTATTATATAAATATATAAAAAATGAATACAAGGTATTTTAGAAATAGCCTGCACATGGAGCTAGAAAGACCTGAGAGTTTTTATGAAGAAGGGGTGTTTGAGTCTTGAAGGAAACCAGGAATTCCAAGAGATGGATGTTAGGAGAGAGAGCATTCTAATCATGGGGAACAGCCAATTAGAACAAAGGCACAGAGATAGAAGAGGTTATATTATGAGTATGGAAGAATGAGTATGCCAGTGATATGAGGCATGGTAAGAAGGGGGCAGACTAAGGTGTAGGAAGATTAAAAAGGTAGGAAGGGGCTAGATTGTGTAGAGCTCTTGCCTACCATACTTGCCTCTCTCATGGACCCAGGCTATCCCAAAAACTATTTGGGATGTCCAGGCAGTAGAGAGGGAGCTGCCTAGATTATTCACATGGCTTGCATAAGATAAGGGTCATTGCTTCACTTCTTTTGGTAAGATGGAGAACCACTTGACCTTACCATCTGCCTTGCCACTGCGTCCTAAAATAATCCTCTAGCCACAGCCTCTAGCCCTGCAGATGCCTGGAACTATCCATCTATATAATAATCTTAGGACCTTTTTTTGAGTCTTTCCAATACACTTTGCTGCATTGTCTTCTTGTGCATTCTTTCCCAATTCAAGTGTGAGCATCTTGAGAGCAATGGTTATCTGTTTAAAAATTTTATATTCTTACCAATTAGTTCAGTATTTGGCACATAATAATCATTAAATAAATGATTCTTCCTTCCCTCCTTCCTTACTTCTTTCCTTCAAGAAATTTCTAGTCTTTTGGATGAGGAGATAAGAAATTTTTGTGTCATATGATTAAATATGTACTTTAGGAAAATCACTCAGGCCCTGAGTGTTGGATGGACTAGAGTGGAGAGAGATGTGACCAAAAGGAGGCTATTGCAATGCCCTAGTTAGAGATGATGGATGAGGGGATCCAAATAGGAGTGGCATCTGTGTGAGTGGAAAAGGACATATTTTTAAGAAGAGTGATGTTAAGTTTTGAGAAATAGCTAATAGTTTGGTTTGATTGGAACATGGACTATTTGAAGGGTTCCTGAAGTCCCTGGTCACAACATTTTCTTTAGTATTTTAGTATTTATTGTTTTCTGGAGTAGCCTTACATACAAATTGGTGAATTTCCTCTTCCCTTTTCTGGATGTACTGTAGCTCTGAGCCATACAGAACTAAAACTCATTCCTAAATGAAGCTTATCTAACATACATGTGTCTCTACAGGGCCCATCACAGTCTCATAGGAAGACTGGACAGCACTTTAACACTACACTAGAGGGCCATTTTAAGCAGTGAAATCACCAACAACAAAAAGCATGAAAATGCAAAAAACACAGGTACTCAACAGGCTGCAAAAAGAATACTTTCTTATAGTTTGAACACTGAAACAAGGGGGCCAAGTTCTTGTTTGATCACAACTGGGAATGTGCAGTGAGTGCAGCTCTGCATAGGTCTGTGAATGACTGAAAGCACCACACTCTAATTTTAGAGTTACCAAGAAATGTTATTGAATTTGCAAATAATGAGGATTCACTGCATATGTATGTACATTTCTATCTGTATAGGTGTGTAGTTAAACTCACATATGCATATATATATATATACATATATATGCATTGTATATGTCTATATATCTGCATATAGACACACATGCATATATAGATGTCTATATACATAAATATATAAACACACATGTATACATATATACATACATGCATACACATATGTAAAATACCCCAGATTATACTCAGTGAAAATACTGGGGATGGAGGAGGCAAGTTTGGATTCTTAAACTTTAGTCATCCTCATCCTCATATTACCAGTACCCACTGCCACCAATTGGCTCCCCCAAAAGATACTGATGGGTAGATAGGGCTGATGAAAATGCCAAAGGCTGGGTGATATTTGAGAACAGAAGAATTTCAAAGTGTTCTGCTGAAGTGAATGACATTAGCATCAAATACTACTGGCCATGCCATTTTTTTTGTTCTTTTGTATTTATAATCTCTCTTCTAAACTGAACCTTTGACTAACCCTTGACTCATTTTCTCAATATTCCCTAGAGATGAAGGAAAGGAATTACTAGCCTCATTCCACAAATGGGGAAAATGAAGCAGAGAAAAATTAAAGGACCTGCCTGCCGGTGAATTAGCTGTAAAGCTAGATTTAAGCCCCAGACCTCTGGGAGAGGTTCTTTCTAACAGACTATAGCAGACCCTTGGGCTGGCCCCAGGTCAAATTTTGAAGTGGTTCCAGAGATACTAATTTGCTCATTGCTTCATTCATCTACTCCTGAAGCATTTATTGAAACTCTACCATGCCTTCATTTCTGTGGAAGGTGCTCTGGTGCATAAAAATGAAGCAAAAGGAAGTCATACATCAGTTAGTAGTGGAATAACTCCATAATTCTTCTTTTCCCATACCCTGGCTGCTCCAGCATATTTGCAGCTCAGGAGGTCCCCTTTCTCACTAAGTTCCCCTTTCAGCCCCATATGGGGTAGGAAGCACCCCCCAGATTATTTAGAGCCTCAGAAGAACCAAGGTAAGAATAGCTAACTTGGTTCCAAACCCTAATGAAGGAAGGGCTGCAGTGCTTGGCAGAGGTAGTCTTGTGTCTGAAAGTTCCAGGAGCATCATTGGTTCTACCCTCTCCACTGTTGTCCACCTCAGATTTATGATTCCCCCATTCATGTAGAGGTTGAGAGAGTTTGATGTGTGTGTGTGTGTGTGTGTGTGTGTGTGTGTTCTTTAAATTCGGGTTTTTCCTATGTCTTGGTTACCATGCCTTGGTTATAACTCTTTTTTAAAATTTATTTTTATTAAAGATATTATTTGAGTTTTACAATTTTCTCCCAATCTTGCTTCCCCCCCCCCCCCCCAGAAAGCACTCTGTCAGTCTTTACTTTGTTTCTATGTTGTACCTTGATCCAAATTGGGTGTGATGAGAGAGAAATCATATCCTTAAAAAAGAAGAGAAGTCTAAGAGGTAACAAGATCAGACAATAAGATATCTGTTTTTTTTTTTTTTCTAAATTAAAGGGAATAGTCCTTGCATTTTGTTCAAACTCCACAGCTCCTTATCTGGATACAGATGGTACTCTCCTTTGCAGACAGCCCAAAATTGTTCCCGATTGTTGCACTGATGGAATGAGCAAGTCCTTCAAGGTTGAACATCACTCCCATGTTGCTGTTAGGGTGTACAGTGTTTTTCTGGTTCTGCTCATCTCACTCAGCATCAGTTCATGCAAATCCCTCCAGGTTTCCCTGAAATCCCGTCCCTCCTGGTTTCTAATAGAACAATAGTGTTCCATGACATACATATACCATAGTTTGCTAATCCATTTATAACTCTTGTCTGTATACTTAATTTTGGAATGGTTGGTCCCTTACCAAAGCTTAAAAAAAAGCAGGGAAGGAGGTAGGAAATACTGTTTGCTGGCCTAGGTGATATTAACTTTGACACTGGGTACCTTGTTAATCTGAAATATCTTCTGCTACTCTCCATACTGACTGGACACAGGAGTCAGCCAGGTGCAGAGAACAAATCACATTAGTTGAAGGGAGCATATTATAGATGATTCCCTTTAAAATATCATTCTCCTTTAGTATTTCCCTGTGTTGCTGTGAGAATAATCAGACATTTCATTGCCAGGAACATCTGTGTTGGAATTGTATTTGTAGTCCTAATAAAGCCAAGTTTCTTAAAAGCAGTATCCTATCTGTTAGTACAGATGGCTTTAACAGTCTTGACTGAAGAGGTGGATAAGGTATTGTGGGAGAAGGATAGGAAGAAGTAGGATAGAAAGAAGCACAGAAGAAAGAGGAGAAGAATAAGGAAAGGAAGAGGAAAAAAGAAAAAAGAAGTGGAGATGGAGAGAAAGAGAATCAAAGGGAGTGGGGAAGGAGAGGAAGAGGAAAAAGTGGCTGAAGGTGAAATAGGTAACTCATTTTTTTATTGTTTTTAAAGATCACATATGAATCTTATCCCACTAAGCTGGCTCTGAACCTCATTCATCCTTCTCCAGTATCTTGCTTTTAAAGGTCCTCCCATCTTAGAGTTTCTTTTCTTTTTTGGAGGGAGAAATTTGCAGGGCATTGGGGTTAAGTGTCTGAAACTGGATTTGAACTCAGGTCCTTCTGTCTCCAAGACTGGTGCTCTATCCAATGCAGCTTCTTTCCTTTCCTTTCCTTTTTCCTTTCCATTCCCCTTTCCTTTCCATTCCCCTTTCCTTTCCATTCCCCTTCCCTTCCCTTCCCTTCCCTTCCCTTCCCTTCCCTTTTCTTTCCTTTCCATCCTAGAATACTGAAGGGATCCTTAGCACAGGCAGTTGTTGATTCAGGTGGAAGACAGGGCCACATAGGTAAATCAAGAAATCATCTATATAACTGCAGACATATTTCTTCCAAAGGCAAAATTTTCACTTTTCAAATTCATTTTGAAAAAATATTTATTTACTTCACTTTTAAAAATTTAATTAATTTAGATTTAATTTGTGGAGACAAATATTTATTAAAATCTATGCTTGAGCAATTAAGAAACTACTTGAAATAACTTCAGCAAAGTAGTAGGATATAAAATAAATCCACGTAAATCATCAGCATTTCTATATATAAACAATAGACAAGAGATAGAAAGAGAAATTCCATTTAAATAGCTGTAGACAACATAAAATACTTGTGAATCTATCTCCAAAGGCAAACCTAGAAACTATATGAACAGAATTACAAAATACTTTTCTCACAAATAAAGTCAGTTCTAAACAACTGGAAAAATAATTTGATCATAGGCCGAATTAATATAATAAAAATGACAATTCTACCCAAATTAAATTACTTATTCAGTACCATGCCAATCTAACTAACCAAAAAACTATTTTGCAGAGCTAGGAAAAATAGAAACAAAAATTTATCTGGAACAACAAAAGGTCAAGAATATCAAGGGAATCGTTGAAAATTGCAAAGGAAGATGGTCTACCTGTCTGAGAGCTAAAACTATATTATTAAGCAGCAGTCATAGAAATTGCCTGGTACTGGTTAAGAAACAGAGAAATGGAGCAGTGGATTAGGTAGAGACAAAAGAAACAGAAGTAAATGACTATAGTTATCTATTGTTTGACAAATCTAAAGACATTAGCTTCTGGGATAAGAACTCAGTATTTGGCAAAAATTGCTGGGAAAACTGGAAAATAGTATAGAAAAAAATAGAAATAGACCCACATCTCACACCCAACTATTTTTGCATGTAATTGAAAAAATATAATAACAAAAAAGATTGTAATATTTAATGTTGAATATACAAAATAAAATAAAATAGTCCCTGCCTTCAAGGAATTTATAATCTGTGAGAGTCTGGCACTCAGAAGAGAGGATAAGGCTAGTGTACATAATAATCCAGAGTTATTTAAAATAAAATATAATTTTATTATAATAAAAATAATTGAACCCATAGGAGCTAATCTCACTGAGAGAGGGTAAATGGGTGGCAGTATTGTTCAGTAGAAAGATGGTTAGATTGGTCATCAGAGTAGCTGAGTTGAATCATGGGTCAGATACCACCTAGATAAACTTGGGCAAGTTTCTCATTAAATGAGAGTTAGATTTATAGCTCTAAAACAGTGATCCTATAAGAGGCCAAATCAGATCTATACATGTATAAGTGTGTCACAAGGCAGAATGTGATATGTATAAAGCAGTTCAGACAAAGTGCTCTGTGAAATTTGAGTAAGGAGGGATCAATTCCAGTTGGAGAGATCAGGAAGAGCTAATAACTAGCAAATTCAGCATCCTGTGCAAGTTGCTTGGGGTAAGCAAAATGAAATGTGCCCTTAAATCAATCTTATGTTCCAGGCTTTGAAAATAATACAAGAATTAAGGAAGGTAAATAAATTGAATGGGGAAGAGAATTTGTTAACTAGAGTGGTTTCAGAGCAGAATCTCAGAGTTGCAAAGAACCGTGGAGACCAGTTGGTCCAACTTAGGTCTAGTCAAGGTTTCTCCTATCCATCATACAAGAAGAAAGCAAATCCCAAGATTAATATACATCCTACCTGTGGGTGGGGAAGTGTTAATACTTGCAGAGAGAGGGTGAGAGAGATTGGATTGCCTGGAAGAATGGTTGGAAGGCAAACCTAATGAGGGAATTGGGTGATGTATTTTTAATGGAATGGAGAAAGATAGAAAAGAAGCAATCAATTTTTGTGTCTTCCAAATGGTACAACCCCAGTAGACTCGGGCTAGTTGTAGTTATATAATCTGAGAAGGTGGCATGGAAGGTGAGGCAGAAGGGAATTTTTCAGTCAGAGGTGGGTGAAGGGCATGCAGTTTAGATACAAATCACCCTTTAGAATATAGATCGGAATGTGAGTTAGGATTGCAGTGATATTGACAGGATTTAGAATTAATATTGTCCACATTCCCCTGCCCCACTGCCATCACAACCTCCCCCCCCCCAAGATCTTAAATGCTTCAGAAACATTAGCACATTTATTCATCATTAGGTCACAAAGGTATCAAAGCCAGGCATTTTCAGCCTTTATATTTTAGATGGGAAATCTAATTCATAAAGAAGTAGCATAATTTAAAATAAAATTAAGCTCCATTAAAAGGAAACAAGGTGGTGACAAATTAAAATGATAATGATAAGTGAGTAAATGTCCAATAGCTTTGGGACAATACCCCTAGATAAACATAAGAATTGTCTTACTGGGTCAACCTATTGCTCAGTCAACCTGGTGTCCTATCTCTAGCAGTGATGGTTAGGGATATTTTTTAAATGGGAAAGGTCTTTTTGACAAGGTGCTCACTGCCATCCAGATTATCCCTTTGGAGGTGACAACATATAAGAAAAAGAAAGGAGCTTTTTGCTTATCACAAACACAAATAAAGACATATTCCAGTGTTTCCTTGTGGTATGGAAGTGATTCTTGTTTATTAAATGCTGTGCTAGAAGATGCTAAACTTTTAACATGGAGGTCTGTGGATAAATTTCAGAGGGTCCATGAACTTGGAATGGAAAAAAAACTCCTACATTTTTAATTGACATTTTATTTTTCTAATTACATGTTATGAAAGTTTTTCAACATTCATCCACATGCATATGCATACTTTTAAATTGTATAATTTCCTTCCACTCTTTCTCCCCCCCCCCCCCAGAAGTGAACAGTCAGGTGAATATTCATACACATTTGTGTTCAACAAGTATACAGATTAGTCATTTAAGGATTAAGGGAAAAGAAAGAAAACCATGAGATAGGAAAGAAAAATATGAGAAAAATTTAAAAAGTGAATGTAGTATCCATTCAGATTCTGAATGCTGCATCTTTATTTTAATATTCTTTTATGAATTTAAATTCATTATTCTGAGAAGGAATCCAGAGATTTTTTTTAAAAATCAGATTAGCAATGGAGTCCAAGGTGCCAAAAAAGTGAAGAACCCCTGAAATCTTGATGGTCTTGCTAAACTGGAAAGATGTCCAGGATAAGTCCAACCATAGGTTATATCTGTGAACAATTCAGGTTGGAAGATCCTAGTCTAGTTCAGTTCTCTCATTTTCCAAGCTTGCCACAGGTCACTCAGAATAGGAATCAAGGTTATCTAATTCCAAGTCTAGCACTCTTTCTACTAGTTGGGGGAACATCAGTAAATAAACATTTATTAAGTGCCTTCTATCTGTCAAACTGACCAAAGTTCTGTGGATACAAAGAAAGGAACAACTAGTCCTTGTGGCTCAAGAAGCTCAAGCTTTAATGGGGGAGAAACATTAGAAATCACTATGTATAAACGCACTATACACAGTATCAGTGAAAGATATGCAACAGAGGGAAGACACTAGCATAACAGAGATTGAGAAAGGCTTCTTACATGAAGTGGAATTTTTTTTGGGATTTAAAGGAAGCCAGGGAGGGCAGGAATTGTTAGAGATAAGATGGGAGAGAATTTCAGGCATGGTAAACAGTCAACAAAATTGCCCAGTGTTGAGAGATGGGAGTATCTTGTGAGAGGAAAAGCAAGGAAGCTCATGCTACTGATCACAAAGTACATGAGGGGAGTAAGGTATCAAAAGCATGGAAAGGTTAGAAGGGAATGGCTTATAGAGGGCTTTGAATGTCAATTAAAAGATTTTATATTTTATCCTGGAGATGAGTGAATTGAGTGAATTTTAGAGGAAGGTAACATGATCAGGCCTGCACTTTAGGAAGATCAGTTTGACGAATGAAGAGTAGGGAGAGACAAGGCAAGGAGAATCAGCCAGCTGGCTTTTATAATAGGCCAAGTGTTAAGTAATGAGGGCCTGTACCAGAGTGGTCCAGAGTTGGGGGTGGGGGTGGGGTTTCATATACAAGATATATGGAGGTAGAATTAGCAGAATTTGGCAATAGATTGAATTAAGGGAGTTGAAGGATGACATTTAGGGGGTAAGCATAAAGTGACTGGGAAGATGGCAGTACCCCCAAACAGAAATACTATAGAGAGAAAGGGGAGGGACTCTTGGAAGGAAAGATAATTTATTCAGTTTGGGATATGTTGAGATTCAGCTATTGATATTAGATAATCATATATTTATATTCAGATATAGGTTATCTGGTTCAACATGTGTGATAGGCAACTGAAGATGCAAGACTTGAGATCAAGAGATAGATTAGGTCTGCATAAGTAGAAGATCGATAGCATAGAGAAAATGATAAATCCATGACAACTGATAAGCTCAAACAAAATAGCATAGAAAGAGGAGAGAAGAGGACAGAGGATAGGGCCCTATTGAACAACTTGCAGTTAGTTGGTGTGAACTGATTGAAAATACAGTAAAGGAACCCTTAAAAAAGAGAAATTAGACAGAGGAGAGAAAAAAGAGAGAAAATCCTAAAGAGAAGAGTATATCAAGAAGAAGGAAATAATAATAATGTCAAAGACTGCAGAGGGGTCAGAAGAATAAGGATTGAGAAAAGGCCATTGGATATGGAAATTAGGAGAAATAGTAACTTTGGAGCAAACAGTTTCAGTTAAGAGATAAGACTGGAAATCAGACTACAGAGAGTGAAGAAGAGATTGAGAGACATCAATTCTAGATAGCCTTCTCAAGGAGCTCATCCTTAGATGGTTGGTCACCGGAGATGAATTGTTTTAACCATCAGCACTCACTGTATCATTTACTGCAGCACTGATATAGGGCTATCCATATTTGAAGCATTAAAATTACAGCTCATTTGAAATATTGAAGCAAGTTAATACATTCATTTTGAATGAGATTACAAGTCTGGGTCAACCACCTTGCCCAAGGTCATGGAACCAGACAGGGATAGAGCAGGGACATGTGGTTCCCGAGCCGGTATTTGATTCATCCATTAGAATGCATCATTTTATTTTATTCTTCCCTGGAGGGTCGCTATAGTAGAGAATATTAAAAGGCAATAATTAGCCTCACATTGTAACACCCTTGACTTCAGGCTAGCTTTATCAAGAATGTGGCAGGAAAAGGTCAGTTCTATCCTCTAATAGAACTACAAGCTGAATGGATTGTAGTGTTCCTGTAGGCAGGGAAGATGACATCGAGGGAGCTAGCTATGTGCCAGTGACTGGAGATGGAGGGACAGCTATTTATTACTTATGATTAAAAGTCCTTGTATTATCTGTCTATAGAACATAATGCACTCTTTCTCATATGTGGGACACCAAGAATAGCTACTCCAGACTCAAACTGCAAAGTAGGTTCACATTCACTTACAACCATTACTCATGAACCCCCACTGATATGTTTACTTTTCCCTAGTCAGTCAGAGGACACAATTAATTCAAAGCAAAGGCATTTAGCAAAATAGCAGAGTAAGAAAAATCATAATAGAAGATTCTTTCTAGAGCCTTTCTATAGCCTTGGGACATCTGTCTTCAAAAATACCTATATCATTAATGAGAAAAGTGGAGAGGAGTGAAATCAGTTATGATAGATACAGACACACGCAAGGAAAACATGTTACTGAGGTTATTCATGTTTTTCATGTTGGACAACCAATGTTATTTGTAAGGTTATTGTTCTGCTCTCAATGGGCCTGTTCCCTATTAGATGTTACTGCTTTGTGGTTTCCTACTGATCTCATTGTGATTGGTGAAAAGGCAAAAGTCAAAATGAATCTGTTCTTAATGAGTGACATGGTCACTGGAATAGCAGCCATGGGAGGAGGTCAGATGCCAATGGGGAACATCATAAGTATATATACATCCCCATCACTTCCAGGTTTATGTGCAGGCTAGTGGACAGATATCAAGCTATACACTCTGATCCAAGATTCCAAAGCTACTCAAAACTTAAATTTATAGTTTTAGACAAGAGCTTCTGTAGGCCCAGTAAGTAACTCTCCCAATACTTGTGAAGCAAGGCAGTGGGAAAATTTAGACCTCTGGAATTGGGGCATTTTCTAGAGTTCTCAATAAGAAATTAGTATTGAGGGCAAGCACGTCAGGAAACTCTATTTTGCACTTAGCAAGCAAAATGATTTGGGAGGGAGGCAATGCTGGGTTTCCGAGTTATTTAAACTTTAGGATCCAGTTATCCTTGGGGTTGGATCTGTAGCAGTAAAATTGGTGACTATTGGGCATTCAGCTGAATGTTTCTTTTATGGAACCAGTTGGGTGGATGATCTCTGTTGGGATCTTAGTATGATCTTTGTTCCCTTCTCCTGGGTTTTCTCTTTTCAGAGTTACCATCTGAATTGCAATGGGCTACATTATAGAGCTAGAATCTCTTTCCCAAATAGCATAATGATAACTCTTTAATCACAGTTTCCATACCTGGCTAATATAATAAAATCCAGGAAGAAAGTCCTTATATGAATAGATTATATCTTTTCTTTTCTAATCTACCTCTCTTACATCATTCCCTTTCTTCACCTAGTTATCTGTATATTTAAGACCTTCATGTCTTGCCTGAACTATAGTAATAGCCTCCTAATTGGTTTCTCTACTTCAGTCCTTTTTGTTCTTTAACCATCAAGAACAGATGTCAGGGACGGCTAGGTGGAGCAGTGGATAGAGCACCGGCCCTGAATTCAGGAGTACCTGGGTTCAAATACAGTCTCAGACACTTGATAATTACCTAGCTGTGTGGCCTTGGGCAAGACACTTAACTCCATTTGCCTTGCAAAAACCAAAAAAAAAAAAAAAAAAAAAAAAAGAACAGATGTCAGTTAGATTCTTAAAACATAGGTCTGTATCACTTGCCTATTCAATTAATTGCAGACTACCTATAATTAGAGCCCTTACAGGGACTCTAGAATCAAATACAAATTTCTCTGATTGGTATTTAGAGCTTTTTATAACCTGACTCTAACTTCTCTTTCTAGTCTTATTTTTCATTATTTCCCTTCATACAGTATTGGTTTTCTTGCTTTTTTTTTTTTACATGTAACAATCCACCTCCTACCTCTAGGTCTTTGGATGGGTTGCCACAATAGTTGAGGTGCACTCCTCTTTCATTTCTGCCTCTTAGAATCCTTAGATTCCTTCAATATTGAGACCTACATGAGTCCTTTCTTGAAACTCCTAGCTACTAATGTCTACCTAGTCTACCCTTCTACCCTCACCCAACTGCTTTTATAAAATTTTATATATACTTCTATGTATATATGTTTTCCTCACAATAGAACATAATACAATCCAAGTTGTGACTTGGGTCAAGACCCAGTCAACAGGAAAATAAACTAGCCCAATGAGGCTTTCGGAAAGTAAGGCATGGACTTTAGTCCTAGAGGATCTTGGTATTTATTTGAAAGGGAAACAAGACAGACATTGAGATAGGGGGAAATTGGACTATGACTCAATCACTGAATCAAGATATAAGGTTGGGGCTTATAATAACAAAGAACAAGACAGAAGCCCAGGAATTAGAACTGAGAATCCAAAGTCCAATTAGTACCTCTCCTCTCATTTCCCATGTTTGTCTTATTTAGGAACAGGGTCAACACTACAGGTAGGGGCTAACTGGCACCAGTTATGGGAATCCAATGGTTTCCAGGTCAGAGAATCAGGTTAATTATTTCCAGAGGACACTATCACAGGTTTGATACAATGAACCATCTCCAACTCTAGACATTTCACTGACAGTCCACCATGCCTGGAATGTTCTCTCTCCCTCTTTATCTTTGCCTCCTGGTTTCTCCAAGTCCCAGGAAGGGACTTCTACAGGAAGTTTTTTTTATCAATCCTTAATGTTTTTTGCTATTGATCATTTCCTATTCATTCTGGATATAGCTTTTTTTTTTTACATTGTTGTTTGAATGTTCCCACATTAAATTATAAGTTTCTTGAGGGCAGGGACTGTCTGTTGCCTTTCTTTGTATCCTCAGCACTTAACAGTGTTCTTGGTTCACAGAAGGTGTTTAATAAATGTTTATTGACTGACTAAACCAGACCTCAAATGACTAATTTTCCTTCTTCTTTTCAAGAAATAATAAAGAAAGGCTGAGAGTTCAATTTAGACTCATAGGATTTAGAGTTAGAAGGGACCTTAGAAAAAGGATTATAGGAATGGAAGGAACTTTCAAGATCATCTAGTTCAAATCCCTCATTTTATAGTTGAAGAAATTGATACCTGAGAATAAAGTGACTTGTCCAATATCACAAAGATAGTTACACTGCTTAGATTTGAACCCAAGTGTTTTGATTCCAGGGTTATTTCCACTAGAGCACACATATCTTAAGGGATTTTTTCCCCCAGGAATATTCTTATTGATGAGTCTGAAATTTTTTAGTTCTTGATAGTTAATATTTTCGGCAATATGTGAGTCTGCTTTTTAAAGGAATAGGAAAAAATTATGGGTATTTGTTTCAAATTTTTCATTTGATGTTTCAAGGTGGCATATACTTTTTTCATTTTTTTCTAGGTTTGTAGATATTTAAAGTGGAACTTCCTAACACATTCTCTGTGCTGTCAGTGCTTTGTTTGGCCATGAAACAATTTATTTTGCTGCCTTGGGGACATCTTCAAATTTCTTGACTCTGCCCATAATGCTTTGATGGCTCCTGAAACCATTCTCTAAGCCTGCAATATATCCACACCATTTGTCTGAAGATATTTTCAAAGAGCTTTGTTGATCTGAAAAATCTGAAAGAGCTGAGAATGAAGCATGGTTTTAAACTTATACTGTGACAATTTTCTGAGATTCTCATTTTGTTTATGGCCTTGAAGCCTAAATTAAGTGGAAACACAGTTGATCCAGTATTTCCATCATTGTCATAAATAATGAAGGAGATGGCTTTGTAAAGCACCCAAGGATTTTTCCTCAAAGCTACCTCTTAATAGCTTACATAAAACCTTATAAACTTAGAGTAATTAGGGAGTCAGTCTGAATTAGTCAAAATTCTCAATTAAAGTATTTTAGAAATATAATTTTATTTATTTCTAAGTATATACCAAAACACCCCCCCCTCAAGTGGATTAGGAAAATATTGTGAGCCAAAGTTCTTGGCATCTTACTTTAATAGATAACAATGATATGTAATAAACACATTCAATTCAACTTAGATATTTTTCACATACCTACTATGTTTAGGCAAAGTAGTGGAATACTAAAATGAAATAATCATTGCTCGCCAAAACACATACTCACTTGGGAGAAGTAGCATATACACAGATTAAGTAAAGCAGAGATCCTACATAGGAGATGGAACATAAACTGAGCCTTAAATGGACTTTAGCATTCTAAGAGACTGAGATGAAGATGGAATAAATTCTGGGTATAAGGGATAATTAGTTCAAAGCTATGGAAATAGGAGATAGAATGTTCTGTGTAATACATACATACATATATATATATAATATATATATATATATATATATATACACATATATATACATATCATAATTGTGAAGGGCTTTCAATTGCCAAAAACAGGGGTTTTTACTTTATGCCAGAGGCATAAAGATATGGTGATATATCTATGTAGACGTATAGATGCAGAATATTTTCAAAGATAGTTTAGGAAGGGAGAATACTAATAGCTGGGAGAATCAGCAAAGATTTGATGTTAGAAATGTCAATAGAATGGTCTTGAAGGAAGCCAAGAATTCCAAGGTGACAATGAGGAGGGAGTACATTTCAGGTTTGGGGAAGATACAACACAATGGTATAGAAATGGGAGAGGGGCTATTTTTGATTCTGCTTTACCCTATTTTGCCAATATGTGAGGTTCTTATAATGTCTGTTCTTTCATGTGACTTAAAATATCGCAAAGATTTTTAAATGAATATAAAACTAAAAATAATAAATATATACAATGAATATTATATTATATATAAATATACAACTGCATTTTAAATATAAAAATAATAATACAATCTGTGGTTTTTATTACAATCAAATAACCCATCCATTTCCTCACCTAAAAAATAAATGGGTCAGAATAGATGTCCTCTAAGCTACATATCTGGGCAGCTAGATGATGCAGTGGGCACGTGCCAGACCTGGAGTCAGGAGGATTCATCTTTGTGTCCTCAGAAACTTACCATCTGAGTAACTCTGGGCAAGTCACTTAACCCTGTTTACCCCAGTTTCCTCATCTATAAAAATGAACTGGAAAAGGAAATGACAAACTACTCTAGGATATTTGCTAAGAAAACCCCACGTTGGGGTCATGAAGAGGCAGACATGACTGAAACAGCAAAAGCTACCTTCCAATTCTAAATTCTTTTATCCTATAAATTTGGGTTCATTTTGTAACTGGGATGAACACTCCCTGAATAGTCTTTCATTTTCAATTACCTCAGCAGTTGAATAGCCCACACATTTTTCAGGGAGATATTATCTGATCTGAAAACATCTGCTACTGTGTGGACTATCTTCCCAAGTACTTGACTTTAAACTTATTATAGATATCAGATATTCTCAAAGATTGTGTTTTATCTTAGTATTACCATACAAACAACAGGCTGTGTATCCATAAACAACCCAATTGAGAAACCTGTCATGCTCACTAATAGGCCTTTCTATTAGCATCCTAACACTATCCATAACTTGGATATTATCTACATGGATGTGAGCCAATCAGATTTCTTAGAAAATTTTGACATTGGTTATAGAATCTTAAATTTTATCCTTTAAGATACTTCAGAGATCATTTGGTCCATCACTTTCATTTTATAGGCAAAGAAACTGAGGCCCAGTGAGGTTAATTTGTCTTAGGTTATACAACTACTTAATTATAAGGTCAGGATTAAAATTCAGGTCTTTTTCAATCCACTATTCACTTATTAAAGATACTGGTCATGGTGATGTGCTGCCACTGGTTTGGACAGGTTGAATAGTTTCTTAAATTTTCAATGTAAAACATTTACACCTTGAAAATTACCAGATGCTATGAATCATGGTTAGCTGTATTGTTCTGTTGATTGTCTAGACTTAAAAAAAGTAATGGGGCAAACATTAATAATGCAAGCTAAATTTAAAAGTGTATTGTGGACACATTTCTTCTTCTCTGGAGAGCTGGTTATTAAACACTAACCAGCACATTCCTGTCTGACTAGATTCAGAGTTAGAGGAATGCTTCTTTTATCACTTAAAAAAAAATTGCTTAGATACAAAACTAAAGTTGATCTTACCCATAGTCTCAAAGTCAGTTGCCTGTGGGGTACAATTTGACAGGTTCTGGAGAAGGAACCATGTAGTATAGGTAACTGTAGGCTTCAGAAACAATCCACTTGCATATTTGTAAAATGAGAGTATGGGGGGGGCAGCTAGATAGCACACTGATCCTGGAGTCAGGAGGATCTGAGTTCAAATCCAGCCTCAGACATTTAATAATTACCTAGATGTGTGATCTTGGGCAAGTCATTTAACCCCATTGTCTTGAAAGCCCCCTCCCCCAAAAATGAATAGTATGGGGAAGCGAGGTGGTGCAGGAGATAGAGCACCAGCCCTGGAGTCAGGAAGACCTGAGTTTTAATACGGCCTCAGACATTTAATAATTACAAGTAATTACAATTACAATTATGACTTGGACAAGTCATATAACCCCATTGCATTGCCAAAAAAAAATGAGAGAACTGGAATTCTAAGGTGCCTGTTAAAGGGAAATTTAAAGAAAAAAGAAAGAAATGCAACTTTATTTAATGCAGCCAATATCTATTAAGCATATAAAACCAAAGCAATGTCATAGGTAATGAGAGAACACAAAGATGAATAAAATCCTGTTCTTCAGGAAATTACCAAATAGTTGACATCAAATAGACTAGAACTGACTTTCAACCTGGAAATGGCTGATGTGAAATACAGCAGGCCAGACATTAAACAGCAGTTTAATTAATTTCAGATTTAAGAAAACCATTCTTACAAGTAGAAGCCCCCCTCCCCTCCTGAGGAGCAGGTGTAGTTATGTGCCCAACCACCAAGGCCCTGATTCAAGTGAGTATTGGCATTTTCTCCTTTTATATTCTTGCCCCCTCTCCTCTGCTGTTTGCACAAAAATAATGGCTAACAATGATACCTGGGACATACTTTCCCAATAGGTCCCCTCAAGGAATTAACCCTCTAGGCAATTTCTCATCCCAACTTGGCTTGTGATATCTGCCTCTCCTTAATTAGCCATAAGGGGAAGGGTTCTTTCAGTCTTCCTCCCTTTGGACAAAAATGGGAAAATGTTAAAATATTTGGAGACACCCTGTTTCCCAGAGACCCAGCAAGCAAGCTGTGCCCTGAGCTTAGCATAACAACAATCCTTTGCACTCTGGATGATCTCATCTTCTGGAAAAGTGTATTGTTCTGGCCAGCACAAGGTGTCCATTGAGGATTTATGCCCTCTATTTTCCGGGGTCCTGAGAACCAAGGTGCTATAACCTAAAACCATCCATCACATCTCTTGACATGGTCACAATCCCTATGCTTCTATAACTGTGAAGTGAACTGAATCAGGTACTGCACTCCTTTTACTGCCATTCTAACTCTTGTTCTGCACTCTGCTGAATAATCACAAGGCTAGTTAGCCCTTAAGACTTGAAAGACTCATTCCCATGGGACCAAGAAATGCTAACGATGAGAACTGTCTTAAGACAGAAGAAAGATTGTGTTGTGATCCAGCTCACTTGTAGTGTTTATGTATATAAGTGGCCCCAGTTGCAACAGCATTAAGCCCTCCTGAAGTGGGCTGTGCAATACCATTTGCAAGCTTCATTTTCTTCACTCTGAAATTAATCAGATTTCTCTTTAATCACTGACATGTCTGCCTCTGTTCAGCTCTGACCATTCCCAGGTTAGAAGCTGGTTCTGGTCCAGTTGATATTGTGATAAATAAAATATATTCACAAATAAATATAACATAAACCAGATTATAAAAATAAATTACAAAGGCATGAAAAAAGTACTTTGAATTCATAGGTGAGAAGCATCACTCTGGCTAGAAAGAATGAGGGTAGGCCATATAAAGGAGCTGGTATGTGAGATAGGATTTGAAAGATAAGCATGATTTTTTTTCTTTTTCTTTTTTTAAAGTATTTTTTCCCAATTACATATAAAGACAATTTTCAACATAAATTTAAAAAGAATTCTGGGTTCTAAATTTTCTTCTCCCTCCCTTGTTTTCCCCTCTTAAGATGGATGGTAAGCAGTTTAATTTAAGTTATATATTTATAAGCACCTAAAGCATATTTGATAGGAAGGATTTCAAGAGGCAAAATTTTGTGTATGTGTGTGTGTGTGTGTGTGTGTGTGTGTGTGTGTGAGACTGTGTGTGTGCACATGTGTAGAGGTTAGCATTTCAGGCATAGTCAATGATATAAAGCAAAGGCATAGTGGCAGAAAAACCTGTGAAGCTTTTAGGGAACAGAGAATCCTTGGCTTGACATGGGGGGGGGTACCTTAAGGGAGGCAGAGAAAGATAACTTTGGAAGGTCAGCTGAAATCACATTGTGGAGGGTCTTGGATAGGGAGGGTTTTGAGCATAATCAGACTTGTGCACTAGGAAGATAATAAAAGGTTTTCATTACTCCAAGAAGTGGTACAGGCTGAAATTATAAATAGATTCAAGGAGAATTTAGATAAATTCTTGGATGACAGATCTATAATAGGTTATTACAGGAAACTAGGGATCTTTGAAGGGACATCATTAACCTCTGAGTTTGATATCAAGAAAAGCAACTATTCCCTTAAACAAAACATTCCTCAGTGTTGTTATGAAAGACTGAAGAAGGGTTCTGACTCAGAGTTCTTAGGAAATGTGGGATATAGCAAACAGTTTTTCTGTTCCTCCAAGGAAAGGATAAAGCAGAATGTGTCAATTCCAGTAGCAGGAAGATTTCTATGCTGGACTTAAAAAAGGTCTTCCCAACTGGAAGGGTTCAAACATGTGATGACCAAAAATCAGAATTTTTTCTCTGAAGATTCCCTTTTTAAAGATATTTAATTGTTATCATTTGTTTTTGCATTACCTATCACCTTCATTTACAATTATGTTGTTATCCATGCTGAACAAGAAACTTCTTGTAATTCAGAAAAATTAAAAAACAAGAGAATGGGGGGGGGGGGAGGCAGCATACACAGGCATAGTTTTCCCAATCCCCCATCTATGCAAGGAAGGGAGGGAGGTATATTTTCTTAAATATTCTCTGGGGATAAGCTTGGACCATTTCAGTTCAAGGTAGCTTAGTAGTCTTGCCTGAAAGTCACGGAATACAGAATCATAGGAAACTTGGTATTAGTAAATAGTGGCTTAGACTTGAAGTGAGGAAGCCTTGGATTCAACTTCTGCCTCAGATATTCAATATTTGTGTGAACCTATACAAGTTAGTGAACCTATCATAGCCTCAGTTTCATATCCATATAATGAAAGGAATGGATTTTAATGGCCTTTGAAGTCTTTTCCAGCTCCAAATCTATGATCTTGTGATCCTAGCTACATCCAGTATTTGAATTCAGGTCCTGATGGGAAGTTATGGGCCAGAGAAGTCAAGGTAGTTAATGATAGAACATGGACTAGAAACCTAACTTTAAAATTAGACCTCACATGAGATAGCTGCTTCTAACCTTTTGAGACTACCTATAGGGAAGGAAGCACCAGCTAGGTGAGGAAGTCAGAATTTATTACTTTCCTACTTCAGATGAAGCATAATATATTCTGCTCTAGTCTTTAATCTTTACTCTGTGTGTAGCAATCTATTTCATGAAAATACCATATTGTAGGATTCTGGTTTTTAATCCATCCTGTTATCTGCTTCCATTTTATAGGAGATTTCATCCTTCACATTCACTGATTACTAACTCTGTGCTAACCTCCATCCTATCTTTCCCCATTTGTACTTTTCTCTCTCCTTTCATCCTACCCCTCCCTCACCAGTTTTTCTTTTGATTGTCACTTCCCTCAATCTTTCCTGCCTTCTATCATCTTCCCTCCTTTTTCTTTTCCCTCACCCCTCCACATTTACCCTTCCTTTTGCCCCTCCTTCTGTCAATCCCTCCTTCTCTTTCCCACCCTTTCCCCTTCTAATTCTCTGAAGGGAAAGATGAATTTCTAAATGCAACTGAATGGATATGTTATTCCCTTTCTGAGCCAAATCTGATGAGAGTAAGATTCAAGAAAGTCTCACCTTCTTCCTTCTTTCCCTCTACTGTAATAATTACTGCACTTATTCTGCCTCTCCCTTTCCTTTTTTCCCAGTATAATCCTTAAAAATTTTTTTTTGTATCATCCCATCAAAATCAACATGTCCACATCCTCTAAATATACTCCTAATATAGATATAGTTCTCAAGAGTTACAGGTAACATTCTCCCATGTAGGGATATAACCAGTTTAATCTTATTGTTTACATTCTTTTCTTTTCCCCTGTTACCTTTCTATGTGTCTTAAGTTTCATATTGGAAGATCATTTTTTTTGTTCAGCTCTAATTTTTTCACCTGGAAAATTTGGAAGTCACATATTTTGTTGAATATCTATTTTTTCTACTAAAAATGTATGATCAGTTTTGCTGAGTAGTAGATTCTTAGTTGTAGTCCAAGCTCCTTTGCCCTTTGGAATACCATATTCCAGGCCTTTCTCTTCTTTAATGTTGATGGTACTAAGTCCTGCATAATCCTGACTGTGACTCCTTGGTTTTTGAATTGCTTCTTTCTGACTGCCTGCAGCATTTTCTCCTTGATCTAATGATTCTGGAACTTGGTTTTGATATTCCTTGGAGTTTTCAGTTTGAGTTCTCTTTCAGAAGGTGATCTGTGAATTCTTTCAAAAGCTATTCTACCATTCTACCCTCTGGTTCTAGGAGAGCAGGGTAGTTTTCCTTGAAGATTTCTTGAAAGATGTTGCCCAGGTTCTTATAAATTGAATGCAATTCTCTACATATGTTATAAATGACACCTTTATCAGAACTCCTAGTTGTGAAGATTGTTTCCCAGGTTTCTGCTTTCCTTCTAATTTTGACAGCACTGATTTTTATTAGTATAAACATTTTTAATTTAATTTAGTCAAAATCATTCATTTTGCAGTTTATAATGTGGTCTAATTCTTGTTTAGTCACAAATGTATCCCTTTTCCATAGATCAAATAGATAAGAGTAGTTTTTGGTCTATTAATTTATCTATCTTTATGTCTAAATCTTGTACCTATTTTGACCTTATTTTGGTATAGGGTGTGAGATGTGGATTTATGCCTCATTTTTGCCATATTATTGTCCAGTTTTCCCAGTGATTTTTGTCAAATAGTGAGTTCTTATCCCAGAAGTTGATATCTTTGGGTTTGTCAAATAGTAGATTCCTGTAATCATTTATTGAAGTTTATTTTGAGCCTATCCTAATCCACTGCTTCATTACTCTATTTTTCAACCAGTACCAGGCAGTTTTGAGGACTGCTGCTTTATAGTACAGCTTTAGATCTGGTAGAGCTAGGCCTCCCTCCTTTATATATTTTTCATCAGTTTCCTAGTTATTCTTGACCTTTAGTTGCTCCAGATGAATTTTGTTACTATTTTTTTCTAGCTTAGTAAAGTACTTATTTGGTAATTTGATTGGTATGGCACTGAATAAGTAATTTGGATAGAATTGTAATTTTTATTATATTAGCTTGACCTAACCATGAGCAAGTGACATTTTCCCAGTTATTTAGATCTGACTTTATTTGGGTGAGGGATGTTTTATAATTGTGCTTATATAGTTCCTTGGTTTTTCTTGGAAGGTAGATTCCCAAGTATTTAATGTTATCTACAGTTATTTTTAAATGGAATTTCTCTTTTTATCTTTTGCTCTTGGGCTTTCCCCTAATCCAAATTCTTCATGCTAAAAATTATTAATTTGTAAATATGTTTAACAAAATATTTATGTAAAATGCTAACTTGACTGTTTCCTGCTGAGGGGACGGGGGTGGGAATGAAGGGTGGAGGGAAATTTTGTAACTTGGAAATATGCATATGGATGAAAATAGTTGTCTAGCTTCTAGTATTGATCATGGCTTTCAGGTAGTCCAATAATTCTTGAATTATTTCTTCTGTATCAATTTTCTATGTCAGTTGTTTTTCCAATGACATATTTTATATTTTCTTCTATTTTTTCATTTTTCTGATTTTGCTTACTGACTCTTGCTGTCTCATAAAGTCATCAATTTCTACTTGTCCAATTCTAGTTTTTAAGGAATTATTTTTTCAGTTAGTTTTTGTATCTTCTTTTTCATTTGGCCAATTGCATTTTAAAGGAATTATTTTCTTTTTCCATTTGCCTAATTGTATTTTTAAAGGAGAGGTTTTCTTTGATCATTTTTTTATGCTTTCTTTTCCCAGCTGTTGAATTTTTCTTGCATTTCTTTCCCCAATTTTTCTATTTGATTTTTTTTTTTTTAGTTTTTTTGCAAGGTAGTGGGGTTAAGTGACTTGCTGAAGGCCACACAGCTAGGTAACTGTTAGTGTCTGAGGCCACATTTGAACTCAGGTCCTCCTGACTCTAGGGCCGGTGCTCTATCCACCGTGCCACCTAGCTGACCCTCTATTTGATTTTTAAAATCACTTTTGAGCTCTCCCAAGAGATCTTTTTTGGGTTTGAGACCAATCCATATTCTTGTCTGGTTTCATATGATTTTTTCTGCCATTCTCTTCTAAGTTGGTGTTGTAATCTTTCTTACTGCCATAGAGCTTTATATGGCCAGGGCTTCTCTCTGACTTTTGTTCACCTTGAACTCTGCTCCTGGACCACAGGGGGGGTTGTCCCATGCTTCTTGTATTAGGGAAGAAGCCTGCTCACAGCCTTTCCCATTCAACATTAGCAGCTTGCTCTCAGTGCTGGAGTTGTTCAGGCTTAGTGGCTCCAGTTACACAGAGGTTCTGGGGCTCTCAATTTGCCCTGGGGTTGGAGCCCTCACAACTGGTCTGTTGTGCCATTGGCCTGCAGAACCAAGACCTGGGTGGGGGCTTCTGTTGCTGATTTTTGTTGTGGTTGAGAGTCTTGAACTAGCCCTCCACATCCCACCTGTGATGGTTTCTGCTTCTTGTGGTGGTTTCTCCTTCCTGTGCTGGGCAATGCAATCCTTCCACCCAAGTGAGACAGATCTTTCCTGAAATCCTTCCAAGGTATCTTAAGCTAGAAAATATTCCACTCTTTTTGTTGGTTCTGTCACTCCAGAATACATTTAGAGGCTTGCTTAATAATGTTTCTGAGGAAAGCTGAGGAGAGCTTGGGAAATTCCTGGGTTTTCTCTGCCATCTTGGCTCTGCCCTGAGTTATTACTATCTTACTAAGAATAGGTTACCAAATTTCTGCTTGCTTTTTTTTTAAGTTTTTTAAAATTTTATTTATTTAAGGCAATGGGGTTAAGTAACTTGTCAAAGGTCACACAGCTGGGTAATTATTAAGTGTCTGAGTCTGGATTTTAACTCAGGTCCTCCTGACTCCAAGGGTTGGCACTCCATCTACTGCACCACCTAGTTGCCCCAAATTTCTGCTTTCTTAAGAAAGAAAGACACTTGCAATTCATCCTGTATACATAAAAAATTGGGGGTTAGCAGGGAAAAATTAGGAAATTGTGTTATGCTAAATTATACCTAGGGTGGGGGAGAGGAAGAAAAAATGGCAAATATGAATAAAAATTGAATAAAATTTTTCATGAGGTTACATTAACTTTCTGAGAGCACAAATGATCAATTGTTTTTGAACAGATTCTTCTTTTGTTGTCATCTTTTGTCTTCTAAAAGGTTAAATTTTCATTCTGTTTATAAGAACTGTGATAAGTGAAAGAAGAAAAAATTCTCAAGGACTGGAGAAAGTTCAGTCAGATCCTATGTATCGTTCAGTTTCCTCAAATTTATAAAGCTGAATTTTATTGTCCATTGGCTTTATTAATCCCAAATAAAGATACAGGTAGGGTTAGTGATAAAATGATAGATTTAGATTCAGGAAGCTTTAAGTTCAAAATCTGCCTCAGCTACATACTAGTTTTGTGACCTTGGCCAAATGACTTGACCTCTTTCTATCTCAGTTTCCTCAGCTATAAAATGAGGATAGTAATAACAGCTGCATTGTAGGTTTGCTGTGAAGATCAAATGAGATAACATATGCAAAGTTCTTTACAAACTTAAAATGTTATATAAATGTTAACTATTATTGTTGATGTTATAAAAATTGTTGAAAGATGATTGGACAAGAAAGTTGAGAGACCCAGAACTATCTATGTGACCCTTTGGACAAATATGTTAACTTTCTAGGACTGTAGCATCTTAGATTCAGAGGTGAAAGGAATGCTAAAAGTCATTGATTCAACTGTTCTTATTTTATAGATAAGTGATTTGCCCAAGGCTGTATGTAAATAATCCTACATCATAAGGAGTAAAATTAGAACTCAGGTTTTCTGACTCAAGAGCCAACACTCTTTCTACTAGCACTATATTCTGAGTTCCCCTTAATAAAGCTTAAAAAAGGTTACCAACCAGTTTCACAACTCTATTGAGTGGGATAAGTATTACCATTTGCCCAAGATCAGTTAATTTATAAATTTCTAAGGTAGGGTTCAAACACAGGTCTTCCTGACTTGAACATCCTATTCTACAATTATATCTGGATTCTCTCTGGACTTGCCATTGCCTGCTTCATTGCCCAGGCACCCTTTCTCTCTATCCATCTTGCAGGTATCCTTTCTCCTCTTATGTTTTTTTCTCACTAGAATGTAAACTCTTTGTCTTGCTAATTTGTACTTTTATCCCCAAAGGTTAGCCTAGTCTTGGCTCATAGTAAGCTAGCAAGTACTTAATAAATTTTCTCTTTTTTTATCTCTCCCTCTCTCCTTTTCTGAAAAAAAAAACAAATCAGATCTCCTCCTGGGCACTCACTCAGTCAACAAACATTTATTAAATGTTTGTAATGTTCCAGTCACTGTGATAAATGCTGTGATAAATTCATGGGGGACAGCCAGAGAGAGAGAGAGAGAGAGAGACAGAGACAGAGAGACAGAGAGAGAGAGAGAGTCAGGTTGATGGAACAGCCAGGAGGCCAGCATCACTGGATCAAACAGTACATTGGGGAATATATAGTAAGAAGAGTGGAAAAGGAGAAGAGGAGTAGGTTATGAAAGGCTTTGAAATTCAAACAGAGCATTTTGTCCTTCACCTTATAAGTGATGAGGAATCACTGGAATTTTTTTGAGGGTGGGGGTTGGGGAGAGTGAGTGATATGGTTGGATTTGCACTTTAGGAAAATGTCTTTGGTAACTGAATGGAGGATGGGCTGGAGAATGGAGAAAACTGAAAAACTCTATTTTGTGTTTCTTCATTTGTTTTTTCTCAAGGCAATGGGATTAAGTGGCTTGCCCAAGGCCACAAAGCTAGGTAATTATTAAATGTCTGAGGCCGGATTTGAACTCAGGACTCCTGACTCCAGGGCTGGTGCTCTATCCACTGCAGCTGCCCCATTTCTTCAGTTTTACAAAGTGAACTGCTGCAAGCTTCAGGCTTTAGTTAGGAAGAACTTGAAAGGAAGAATTAAAAAACAGTGACCTACCTTGAGGAGCTCTAGAGATGTCATTGAAAGCTTAGGACAAGTAGGTACTCAGGAGTTGAAAAACAGACACTTGGCAATGCATAGCTACCCTTTGTGTCAAACTAGCAGAGATAAAAAGTCTAACCATTGGGAAAAAGAGCTTTTTCAAAAAATGGAGAAAGAGTCCAAAGCAAGGAGTCCCAGATTCTGAATGAAGCAACAGGTCAGAACCTCTACTCACTCAACTATCCACATTCATGTCAGCTGGTTTAATTTCCACTCTCTCCCAAATTACTTTTTAACCTCCTGACAATGGAAATTTCTTTTAGAGGAGACAAAGCCTTTATTCCACAATTAGAGATAAAGTCCAAATGCAAAAGCTCCTGGGAAAATCAACACATTGAGACTCATGCAAGCATTACATGTGTGTTTGGCAGTCAGAGTATTTTTGGGAAATGAATGTGGATAGAGGGAAGGATGAGATAAATAGATCCATACCCAGGAATTCTGGTTCCTGAGACAAATTCAGTTGGGAAGACCAGTGTGTTCAGTTTTCATCAACCAGTCTGGTCTTCAGGCCAGGCAGGGCTAAATCTGGTCACTACTCAAGATGGGAATAAAGGGTTCAAGCAATTATTAAATGTTTATTATCTGTGCTAAGTACTTTACAAATATCTCCTTTATTCTCCCAGCAACCCTAAGAGGCAGGAGTTCTTATAATTCTCATTTTATAGAAGAGGAAACTCAAATTAAGTGACTTGCTCAACTTGCACAGCTAGTTAAGAGACAGATCTGAACTTGAACTCAGTCCAGGCTCAGTGCTCTGTCCACTAAGCCACCTAGCTACCTCTAAAAGGCATACCCTTTCCCAATGCTCCATCTCTCCCAAGCAATCAGACATCTTGGCTGTCAAGTATGAAGAAACCAACTGACTTTTATCATCTAGTTATGAAGAATAATTTGATAAAATAGGAAGCCACATCTTGACCCTCTTTTGGGAGCTGGGTTTGGAGGGCACACAATTTCTTTAGAGTTACCTTCTGATGTACCAATGTTTTTGTCTGAGCATTATTCATCTCAGATTCCCCCAAATAATTGAAGATGCTTCATTTGCTGCATTGATTTGTGGTTCTGAACACAGGTATTAAAAATCCTAATCATTGATCCAGGGTTGAGAGATAACAGAAAGGAAAGGAAATGAGTGGAAGGAGAGGGAAACACTGTGTGTGTGTGTGTGTGTGTGTGTGTGTGTGTGTGTGTGTGTGTGTGTGTGTGTGTGTCTGTAGTTGAGGGGGGCAATACTCAGTCAAAGACATTTCCTAGCTGATTATTTAGGATAGTTAAGAGCTGTTAGTTCAAAGCCTCTCTTTTTTGCACCTATCTGGACTACCTTTCTAAAAGTTTTTTTTTTATCTTTCTAAAAGTTTTTCTTTTTCTCAGAAGGCACCTTTAGTTGGGTGTACTTTAATTCAAGTTAAATCTTTGTAGATTATATTTAAGTGGGTTGAGACAGTGTGTCATAGTGGAAAGAGCATTTTGATAGTTGATTTGGAGCCAAAGAAGCAGAGTCTGAACCCTGGCTTTGCTACCTGCTCTTTGCTTGACATTAGACAAGTCACTTATCCCCTCCAGGCCTCAACTTCCTCATTTGTAAAATAAGGGGTCTGAAATATATGGCCTCTGATATCTCCTTAAGTTTTAAAGTTATGATTCTTTTTTTTTTTTTGCAAGGCAAATGGTATTAAGTGGCTTGCCCAAGACCACATAGCTAGGTAATTATTAAGTGTCTGAGACCGGATTTGAACCCAGGTACTCCTGACTCCAAGGCTGGTGCTTTATCCACTATGCCACCTAACTGCCCCTAAAGTTATGATTCTTATAATATCACAATCCTGAGAGTTAGGAAGGCTTCTGAGTGTCTAACCCAAATCCCCCTGTAAATTCAGATCCCTTCTCTCTTTGTCTGTCATCAGGAGTAATGAAAACCAGCTGCTCATCCTCATTCTTCATGGCATCTGAAGTCAGTTATTAAGTCTATCCTCTCTGCTTTCTTTTCTTTGAGCTAAATAAGTTCAGTTCCTTTTTCTCTTGGGGGCTATTTTCCAAACCTTCCATCTTTTTCATTGCTTTCTGACAGGTCAATGTCCTGAGCACACCCATGTGTCACTCATATGTGAACATTAACACTTTGAAAGCAAGGTCAGGCTGGGAACATTTGTTGGTTGAATGGGTTTTAGGGAGGGCTCTGGAGAGAAAACCTCCGTTCATTTTGAGATCACTTTGTCAAGGAAGACAGCTTTCACTGGGTTCTGGGGATTTTAGGGCTCTTGGCTCCCTGGGGTTCCCTCAGAGGAAGGGTGGTGTTGCTATTCATGAATGACAGCTGTTAAGGTAATGGAAATTAGGAAGAAGTGTGCAGGTTAGTTAAATGCTAAGACCTTGAAATTCTAGGATTTTAAGATTTAATTATCATCCCAGGTCACTAAATCAACTAGATCTGTTACAGCTTGATGCCATTTTACTGACACTAGGCTTCCACTGCTGTAGGCAGTCATCTTTCAATTCAATCGAAAATGTTTATTAATTTTCTACGAAGTGGAAGACACTGCTAGGCTTGGTATTACAAAGACAAAAATATAGGGTCATTTAATTAGAGATAGAAGGGACCTCAGAGATCATCTAGTTCATCCCTTTCATTTTACTACAGCCTCCTCCCCCTCCTCCACCACCACCACCACCACCACCACTACCATTGCTGCTGGAGGGTTTGGTATTTTTTTCCCTGTGATGAATCAGGAGTCTACCTGAGAATACTGGTGTAAAAAGAAAAAAAGAGATCAAGACATCATTATAACACAAATAAAGTGATAAAGTTAAAGAGAAGTTAAGGACCAGTTAAGTAATACAGATTAATCAGGCAGGCCAGCTGCTAAATTAATTTATGTGTAGGAAGTCAGAAGGGGAGAAGATAGTACCTACCAGTCTCCTTAAATGACCCCTCAGGATCCATGAGAAAAGGAGGTGTTTTGGGAGTTGTTCAAATCCGACAGAGGAGAGTTTGCCTTTTGGAAGTGCTTGGAGAGTTTGTTTCTGGTCTGGGTGGTCTTAAAATGATTGTTGTGCCTGAGCAATCTAGCCTGACCTTACCAGTGAGAACATGGTTAAACTCAGACTGGGGGAGGTCAAGGTGAAGAGGGTTCCAAGGATCAGTAAGATTTACAAGATTTTAATAGTGCAAAAGATTACAAAATTTATTTCCAATTACCATGTTCCCTATGCTCATGATTCCCTGCATTATTACTACTACTACTACTTCTTTCTTCTTGCTTCTTTTTCCTTTTTTTCTTCTTCCTTCTTTTTCTTTCTTCTTCTGCTTCTTCTTTCTGCTTCTTCTTCCTTCTTTTCTTCCTTCCTCCTCCTTCCTTCATCTTTTTTTCTTCTTTCTTCTATTGATGCTGCAACTACCACTTTTATTCCTATTACTATTACCAATAATAGTTAACTATTTTAAGGTTTATAAAGCACTTTACATATTATCTCATTTAACTGTTTGGCTGTTGAGTCATTTTCAATTGTGTCTGACTCTTTGTGACATCATTTGAGATTTTCTTGGCAGAGATACAGTTGCCATTCCCTTTTCTTACTAATTTTACAGATGAGGAAACTGCGACAAACGGGTATATGATTTGCTCAGGGTCACAAAGTTAGGAAATATTTGAGGCCAGATTTACTCTCAGGAAGATGAGTCTTCCTGACTCCAGATCTGATATCCTATTCACTGTGCCACCATTTAAGTATATAATACTTAAGCATGTGATACTTTTAAGTTTTACAAAGGGCTTTACAAAGATTATATTACTTTATATTTATATCAACCGTGGGAATTTAGGGGTCATACAGTTTACAGATAAAGAGACTAAGGCAAATATATAAATTCAATGACTTACCCAGAGTCACACAGCTAATAAGTTTCTGAAGCAGAATTAGAACTCATATTTTCCTGAAAAGTCCAAGTCTTTACCATTGTAAAGATGAGGAAAGCAAAGCCCATGTAAGTTAAGAGACATGCTTAAGGTCACACAGTAATATCAAAGGCACATTAGAGGTTGTCTTTGAACCAAATTCTTTAACTGCAAATCCAATACTCTTTCTTACCACTATCTCTACCCATACATATCTATAGAAGATTATATTTCAAGGTAATTTGAATAGTGAGAAAGTACTAGCAACTGAATAAGATCAAGGAAACCTTCATGTAGGAGGTGACATTTGAGTTGAGCTTTGAGAGAAGGCAAAGACTGAAAGGTGGCAAGGAGGAGGTAGCATATCCCTGCTTGGGAAATGGTTTGTGTAAATACTTGGAAATGGCAGAGAAAATGCTGAATCCAATTTGGTTACAACGTGATGTGCATGATAAAAAGTAATATGAAATAAAGCTAGAAAGGAAGTTTGGAGTTAGATTGTATAGAGACAAGTGCTCTGGAAGAGCAATTCTGTATTTGTCCTTAAAGTAATAGGGAACAAATGAATTTTGCAAAAGAGCGACACAGATCTTATTTTTAGCAACTGAGTGAAACATGAATTAGAAAGGGAAGAATTCTATAATAGTTCAGTCAAGAGATAATAAAGACTTGACCTAGGTTGGTGGCTATATGATTGGAGAGAAGGAAATGGATTCTAGACATGTTGAAGTGACTGATTTGATGTACAGAATGGAGGAATGGGAAAAGTCAAGGATAACTCCAAGGAATAATCTGGATGATTGGGAGAATGGCAGTGTCTTCAACAGAAACAGGGGAGTTAAGAGAAAATAAGGGTTTAGGAGGGGAGATAAATTATATTATAGATATATTGAATTTGAGCTACTGATAGGCTATTCAGGTAGATGGCAGATAGCCTTAGAGAACTAGAGTTCAGGAGAAAAATTAAGGTTGGCTCTACTGATGTTAGGAGTCATTAATAATAATAATAATAATAATAATAATAATAATAATTTGATTCCATGAAAGTAGATGAGATCATAAAGGGAAAGAATGGAGAAAGACAAGAGGAGACAACAGAAGACCTTAGCATGGAGCTACTCAGGGATTACTCAGTTTTAGAGAGTGGGATTATATGGTAATCCCTCAAAAGAAACGGGGGTAATCAGTGAGCAGGACAACCTGAAGAGAACTTTGCTGGGGAGAACAAAGGGGAAGAAATTCTGCAAGTGGATAGTGTGATTAAAATCTACAGAAAAGTCAGGAACAGCTAGGTGGCACAGTGGGTAGAACTGGTCCTAGAATTAGGAGTTCAAATCTGGCCTGAAATGCTTACTAACTGTGTGTCCCTGGGTAAATCACTTACCCCAATTACCTCCAAAGAAATCTACAGAAAAGTTAAAAAAAACAGTACTCAGAAAAGGCCTCAACAAATAAGAGATAATCAGTAATGGGGTGGGGGAGGGGAAGCATTTTTGGATTGGGAGTTTAGTTTTTTCAGAGTTTCTTGGGAAAAGGGTGAAGTTAAATAACTTTTCCTGTTCATACAGTCAGTATATGTCAGAAATAGGACTGGAACTCAGACCTTCCTTGCTCCAAGAATGTTTCTCTACTGAAACTATTTCTCCAAATTATCAGATTTATCTGCTTTTTTTTTGTCCTAATCTTCTTTAACATCTCTGTATCATTTGACATTGACCTTGTTACCTTCCCTTTTCTGGATACTTTTCACTTTCAAGGAGGCAATTTAGTCTGGTAGTAAGAGAGCTAACACTGGAATCAGATAATCTACATTGGAATCCTGTTTCTGTTACTCATTATCTGTATGACCTCAGGCAAGTCATTTGCCCATCCTTTCTGGGTCTCAGCTTTATCATTTGAAAATGAAGGGATTGAATTCTTTAGATTATGTCTATCATTCTAGCTTTAGATATATTGTATGATCTTATGATCCTTAGTTTCACACTCATAGTTCCCATGTTAGTTCTCTGATCACTCCATTCCTATCTCCTCTGCTGAATCCTCATCTTTTCTTACTCCTTAAACATGGGTGCTTACTATCACTTCCAAAGGCTCTATACTTGTCCATTTTTCCTTGACTCACTACATTTTCTCCCTTGGTAAGCAATCATTTCCATGGTTTTGTTTTCATTCTATATTTACTATGTTATGATTTGAAAAGTTTTTACAATTTTTGTCTTTTAAATTTATATAAGGTTTTTCTATGGTTTAGCATATGAATTTTATGAGTATACTATACACAATTGAATAGAATGTTTATACTCTGCCTCTTCCTCTTAATTTTCTCCATATTTCTATTCATTTCAACTTCTTAAGTTAGCTGCTCATATATGATTTTTAAATTGCTAAAACATTTATTCGCCACATTCTGATAAAGGGATGTTGAGATCTCCTATTATTTTCTCTCCCCTCCATATTTTTGTCCTTTTTTTTACTAATTTCAATGTCAAATTGTTATATAAAAATTGAGAATTAATTTCTTCAGTTTTTCATATCTTTCATTCCTCTCTAAACCATATTTGACCAAGCACTTAAACCATTTTTTAGATGTTGCTCCCATTAGTCATAGCCCATCAAAGTCAGGAATGCCTTGTTATAGTGACTGAGAAAACATATGAAGACAGAAAATCAAAGATCTAAACTGGGGGACCAAGTATAAAACAAAAGTCAGATTAGGCTTGTACCAGGGTTTTAAATACTAATTGGTAAAACAAATAGAAAAATTGACAGCCAGAGTGGAGATTCAAACTATAAAATCAGATCTGGATTAGGAAGAAAGATAACAAAAATGCTGAGGAAGCTATCTAACTTCATCTATTTCTCTAAGTTTCAGTCTTTTGTAACAACTTCTTGACTTTAACTTTCTGATGCTGAGAGGTATCCATGTTTTGACTGGTGGCTACTCTGTTTCCTGCTGACTCATCTTTAAGACATTAGGCTCTGACAGCATTGACATGGGCATCAGGTTAAAGCAATCATTTTTTCTAGAATCTCTGCAGTAAAGGTTGAGGGGAGACAACTAGGTGGCACAGGATAGAGTGTTGGATCTAGAGTCAAGAAGACTCATCTGCCTGAGTTCAAATCTAGCCTCAGACATTAACTGTATGACCTCAGGCAAGTCATTTTACTTGGTTTACCTAATTCTTCATCAGTATAATGGAAAAGTAATGGCAAAGTGCTTCAGTATCTTTGTCAAGAAAATCCCAAATGGGATCACAAAGAGTTGATCATGACTGGGAAAAAAAAAGACTCAACAAAAGGAGAGGTTGGAGTCTGAGTTCTTTCTTCTGCTATTTTAATGCTGCAACTCCAGTTCAGATTTGGGTTTTAAAAACTGGGTTTGAAATTAAGCCCTGAGGAGGCAGCTAGGCAGTGCAGTGAACAAAGCACAGCCCCTGAGTCAGGAGGATCTGAGTTCAAAATCAATTTCAGACACTTAATAATTCCCTAGCTGTGTGGCCTTGGGCAAGTCACTTAACCCCCATTGACTTACAAAAACAAAACAAAACAAAAAAGAGAAATGTTTACCTGAAGAAGAGAACCATTCTAATTTTTATTTAGTTGGAAGGAAATTACACCAATCCATATATATGAATCAGCTTGAATGCTATAAGAGGGTCCAAGAAAAGGGATAGAGATGACTCATTATCATAACTTGAAAATAAATTGTAAGTGTGCGGCCTACTGACTGAAAATTAGTGGCATCATTTCTGAGTGCACAGGCCAACACATCTTGTAGTGTGAGACAGAATGACTTTGCCATCTGAGAGGAAGGACTTGGCCAAAGCACCCTCTTAAAGTTGCAATGTCTTTCATTTGGTTTCAGAACAAGGTTTCCAAAAGAAGGGGGATTGATGATTCTTTCCTTACTTTTTGGGTAGGTGTGAACATGAAGATGAGTCTAGCTAGAAGATGACTTGTTTTTTTTTTTCACTTGCTTTCTTTCTTTGGCATTTGTTCAGGAGTGGGAAGAGATTTGGTTTTAGTTCAAAATACACAAAGGATTTCTGGCAATGACCTTAGACTTAAGTCCATAGGACCTAGAGCAGAAAGGGGTCTCAGAGATCAGCTAGTCCAAGGATTCTTGTTTTTCTTTTTTGTTGTTTCATGAACCTCTTTGGCAGACTGGTGAAGCCTATGGGACCTTTCTCATCATTAAGTTTTAAATGCATAAAATAAAATGCAAAGAATTGGTTGAAACAGAAACTGATTACAGTGAAATACAATTGTAAAATTGTTTTTAAAAGTTTATGGACTCCAGCTTAAGGATCTTGATCTAATCCAACTCCTTTTACAGGTAAGGAAAAAGCAGCCTAAAGAAGTGAAAGGGAATTGTCAAAAGACAAGCTGGATCTACAATTAAGAAGATTCATCTGCCTGAGTTCAAATCTAGCCTCAGACACTAATTGTATGACCTCAGGCAAGTAATTTTACTTGGTTTGCCTAGCTGGGATTCAAAGACAAGTCTTTGGATTCCACAGAAGTCATCATTCTTTCTACCATATCACACTATTTTGCCCTAGATGAGTTGGCCAATATTATACAGTTCAGAGATAGAGCTAAGAATAGAATCATTCCTCCTTTGACACTTACTATGTATGTGGCAATGGGCATGTTACTTGATGTCCCTCAGTCTCAGTCAGCTGATGTGTAATATAAGATTAATAATACCTTTCATATTCACCTCACATAGATAATGGGAGCATCAAATAAATGAGGTACAGTAGAAAGATCACTGGATTTGTTGTCATGAGACCTGGGTTTGAATGTTGGTTCTGCTACTTAAAACCTGTATAACTTGAAAAGTTAGTTAACCTCTCTGAGACTCCTTCTCCTTATCTATAAAATGAGGGGGTTGGATTAGATCCTCTCTGAGGTCTCTTCCAGTTGTAAATTGTATGACCCTGAATCTATGGCTATTGACAGAGGCTCCTTTGTGGATTTTTTTTTTTAGGTTTTTGCAAGGCAGCTGGGGTTAAGTGGCTTGCCCAAGGCCACACAGCTAGGTAATTATTAAGTGTATGAGGCTGGATTTGAACCCAGGTACTCCTGACTCCAAGGCTGGTGCTTTATCCACTACGTCACCTAGCCGCCCCTAAAGTTATGATTCTTATAATATCACAATCCTGAGAGTTAGGAAGGCTTCTGAGTGTCTAATACAAATCCCACCTAGATAGAAATCCCACCTAGCCACCCTGCTTTGTGTGTTTTGAACTAAAGCCAGCCCTCTCCCTACCTTTTTATTGTTCAATTGCTTCAGTCATGTCCAATTCTTCATGACCCCATTTGGAGTTTTCTTGGTGAAGATACAGGATTGGTTTGCCACTTTCTTCTTCAACTCTTTTTCCAAATAAGGGAAAAAGTAAGTGACTTGCTTAGGGTCCCACAGCTTCTGCGCTATCTGAGGCCAAATTTGAATTCAGATCTTTCTGATTCCAGGCCCAGTGCTCTATCCACTATGCCCCAAACAGGTGGACTAAATGACCTTTATTATCTCTTCTAGATACAAAGCTATGATCCTAATACTTTGAAAATCTTAAAACATTTAGTACATATTTTTGTTCAGTTATTTTTCAGATGTGTCTGATTCCTTGTGACCTAATTTGGGATCTATTTGAGGTTTTCTTGGCAAAGATACTAGAATGGGTTTGTCATTTTCTTTTCTAGTTCATTTTATAAATGAGGGAAACTGAGGCAAACAGGATTAAGTGACTTGCCATAGTTAAGAAGGATCTGAGGTCAGATTTGAACTCAGAAAAATGAAACTCTTTTAACTCTAGACCTAACACTCTATCCACTGTACCACCTGGCTGCTCCAAAGTAGGGCCTTAACAAATGATCACTGATGATTATATTACTGTTGCTTCTGCTTCTATATCATATTACCTCTATAATTCTTATTAGATTTCTTGGAGTTTTCTGTATGTGTATTTATGTCTTTGGTGATTAAGACAGGAAGTGAATGACTGTGGCAAATAAATTCTTCCCACCAATTAGTAACTGCAGTGTTAGTAACACTGTTCGGAGGGGGATTGTACAATAGAGATTTTTACTGTTAACAGTGACATCTTCAAATGCAAAGTGAGACAAATGAGAGTCAAGTAATGACTTAGACACTAATAGGTGGCTTTAGAGGGTTTGAGGGGAAATCTATCAGGAGCACATTTTTATCACTCACAAATTATAGCCATTTTAATGTCTATAGCATTTTATATGGACTTTAAACCCTGGAGAATAGCGAGGAAGTCATCCAGTGATTTATACTGATCATGAAACAAAGAATGAAATTATGATTAGAAGCTTTCCAAAGGTTACTAGGAAAATAAATGTGCAGTAGTAGATTCTGGAACTTTCTAAATGGGAAGACTGCTATATTAGTTTTTCTTCTGTTTTGGAGATCTTATGTGTGTAGTCTAAGCATAAATTTTGTTTCCTCAATGGTATAATGAATTCCAACTCCTCATTTTTCAGAATAACATATCCAAGTGTCTGTAATTCTGTAATGTACAATATAAACAAGGACTCAGCATGACAAATGAAAAGAATACTAGACTAAAAAATTCAGAAAACCTGGCCTAGAGATTTAACAAAGAATTTTTCACCAGGGGTAAAAACAATTGTGAGGAATGATCATCCAGTAGAGGTAAGTGGTCTGACCTTGTAACCTCTCCCTCCCAGAGAAGTAGAGGAATAAGGGATCTATGACCCAAGAATTGTGAGAGGCCAGGAGTATAAGGATGGAACTCTCTCACAGACACATGAAAGAACACCTCTACCATTCTTCCCCTGCAGAAAACTCAATCCCCTGGATCACAGCATCCTGGGACAAGTTCCCATTTACCCTATGATAGCTTTAATATACAACTTGTTATTATCAAAGTTTTACCATACTTAGCAGCTAAGTGACCTGGAACAAATCATCTAAACTCTTTGACTTTTATATTTCTTGTGGGTAAAATAAGGATAATAATTCTTATCTGTCTCATGGTGAGTGTGTGTGTGTGTGTGTGTGTGTGTGTGTGAGAGAGAGAGAGAGAGAGAAAGAGAGAGAGAGAGAGAAGAGAATCAAATGACACAACATGAAAAAGCTTTAGCAAAACTGAAAACCATATCCAAAGCTAAGGTATTCTTTTATGCTAAAACAATCTATAACCATGGGAAACAACTTAAAATTATCTCATTACATTAAATTGCCTCCTTTAACTTTTCAGCAAGCATTATCATCACCAAAGTTTAATGGATGAGTAGATGTGGTTCAGATGCAAGTTTATTTCTGGACAACTGAGGTTTTTTCAAGTTAGCTAAATGAGTCCATCTGTCACCATTTTCCTCTAAAGAATCAAATTGACTCGACCCTCGGAGTCCCCCTTCTCACTCCAAAGATTTTCAGTCTCTGATTTTTCCCATACTGCTAAGGTCATTGTTTCCACATATGTTTGCAAAATGAATAATAAGTAATTCATACTAAAGATAGTTTAGCATAGAGGGCAGGGGAAAAGGATGAGGGTATATTTGAAGAGCTCAAGTTCAACACTGAGTGTAAATAAGCACACACAGTTCCAATTTTCTTCATGTTTCTTAGCTGAATATTTGTTGAAATGTTAACTACTTGCTATCTGAAGTTGGTCATTCCCTTTAATACCCTGGGAACATTTACAAATCAAAGTGGAGTAGAGATTTGAGAGAAGAATAATATAGATAATAAAGCCCAAATCCTATTATAAAGGAACAAGAAGATCACAGTGTTTAAAACTGGAAAGGACCCCAGAAGATCATTTAGTCCAGTATAGTGCTGATTTTGGAGTCAGTGAAATTGGATTTAAATTCTTGCTCTGATTATTATTTGAGTGACTTTGGGTAAATCATTCTCTTGACTGAATTCAATTCCTCAACTGTAAGATAAGGGAGCTGTACTAGATGACTTCTAAGGTCTCTCTCAGCAATATCTATAACTCACCCATCCCCTTCCATTTTATAGGTTAAAAAAAAATGAGGCTCAGAAAAGGAAGGTTATTTGCCTTAGATCAGGGCTGTCTAACCTTATTTTTAAAAGATTTTATTGAAACAATAGACAATATATTTTGACTTGCCATTTTAATGAGAGCTCTTCATTAACTAAAGCATTTAGTAAACCCACAGGTGGCCGTATTAAATCACATTGCCAGCCAGGGGCATTTTGGACAGCCTTGCCTTAGATCATATAGATAATAGGTGACAAAGTTGTTATTTGAATCTAGAATCTTTGACTTCAAATCTAGAACTGCCTCTCCACTGGGGGGGGGGGGCTGACTCTTCTAGATTGCCTATTTACAATGATTGTTCAAATCCCTACTCCCCATGATTTATGGAGACTCAGCTATATTGTATCACTAGATGTTTGTTTGGAAATTCGTGGAATCTGTAAAGTTTGAAAACAGGGAGCAGAACCAAGAGAACAAGGTACAACCTTGATGGATGCAGCTACTCTCAGCAATTCAGAGAGCTAGGACAACCATATTAGACCAGCTGTGGACAATGTTACCCCTATCCAGACAAAGAAAAACAAAACAAAACAAAAAAAAACCAACCCTTCAGAATTTGATGAACCCTTCATAAAAATTATCTCTTAGGTATCGCCCTTAATCCTAATTCTTCATATGGGAAAATGATTAATCTGTAAGTATGTTTGTATGTACAGTGCTAACCTGATTATTTGCTGCTGAGGGGAAGCAGGTAGGAAGGGAGGGTGGAGGGAAATTTTATAACTTAAAAATATGCATGTGGGGGTGACTAGGTGGTGCAGTGAATAGAGAACTGGCCCTGGAGTCAGGAGTACTTGGGTTCAAATCCAGCCTCAGACGTTTAATAATTACCTAGCTGTGTGTGTCCTTGGGCAAGCCACTTAACCCCATTACCTTGCAAAAAAACCTAAAAAAATATGCATGTGCATAAGGCTGAAAATAAATAAATAAATGATGTAAAAAAAAGATTTGAAAACAGTTTATTCAACTCTTATCTCAAGATACAAAATATTTTCTCTACAGTTCAAAGGCTTCTCTTTCTTTAGAGAAACAGAAAAACCAGATGAATAAGAACAAAAGAGAGAACCCTAGGAATTGAGGCTGGGGCCCTGTGAAGATTGTTGGAATGGAGAAAATGGCAGATGTTATCATCAAATATGGTAAAAGACAGCATAAATAAATAGACCAAAAACTTAGTGAACTGATTACATTTTGAAAAGGGAATTTTAAGAGACTTCTAAGGGATACCTTGTGAAAATATTTGATTTCTCCATCCATTCCTGCTCTGCTAAAGAAATGGAGTTGACAAGAGATATATTGGGAAGAGAAAGAGGGCGTTGATTGCTTTATGTATGAGCAACATCTATAAGACTGTGAGCTCATTGAGGAAAAGAACTATCTTTTTGTGACACCAGTGATTAACACAGTGCCTGGAACTTAATAAATGTTTTTGATTATTGAAAACAAAGCAAAATCCAACACACTGAAGGCATGCGTGACAAACTAGAATCATGTATTCACATGGAAGAATTAGGAAGGATCAAAAATAAGGTGTCTAGTTCTGTTGTAATATTATGATCAAAATGTAGTGTCTGAATCTTTCTTCTGAAATGATGGACTGCTGACTTGCTTTGCAAGACTTTTCACTTCTTTTACTCACTGCCCATATTCACACATATGCACACACATGCTCACACACACACACACACACACACACACACATCTTTCAACACTAGGGGCTATGATTACCAACTTTCCTTATAAGCATACAAGTTCATAATACTTAAAACTTGAATCTCAAGGGAAAAAATGGATTAATATCAGAATCCACAGAAAATGGCAATACTCTGTCATTGCTGGGGATTTAAATAAGAAAAAGAGGGACAGACTCTGCCCTCAAGGAGCTTGCAATCTAATAGTATAAATTAAATTATAATTAAATGTCATGTGAAGATTGTAATATAATGGAAAGAGGGGACTTGAAATCAGAAGGCTCTTCCACTTAAGACCTTAATGACTTCGGGGCAGCTAGGTGGCATAGCGGATAAAGCACCGGCCCTGGAGTCAGGAGTACCTGGGTTCAAATCTGGTCTCAGAAACTTAATAATTACCTAGCCATGTGGCCTTGGGCAAGCCACTTAACCCCATTGCCTTGCAAAAAAAAAAACCTTAAAAAAGAAAAGAAGCAGTGAGAAGGAAGGTGAACAGTAGATCTGAGAGATGTGAGAAATAACAGTTGAGCACAGAGCCAGTCACATCAGAGACAGAAACCCTGGGAACTAGGGCAACTCTATATTCTTGGGGGCACTTTCTGATAAGGGCAAATAAATTCCAACCCACTTAACAGCTTTGTTGGTCATGTTAGTCCTGGGCTCACAGAGGTATGCCTAACAATACAGCTCAATGCTTCCGAAGTAAGAAGCAGAGAAGCAAGTTAACCCACAGAATAGCAAGGTTTGGTAGCTTCCAGTTGTGCAGACACTCCCATAGTACCTCAGAACTAATCCATTGGAGAAGAGATCCTTCCATTACTAAGACCAAAGACCTTTTAGAAAATCAAAATAAAAGGAAGTGGGAAGGATAACAAGGAAGCTATACTCTGAAAGAGAAAATGGTCCCTTCTATGGGTAGTCACTCTTCCTGGGCGTCACATACTTAGGCACTGTAGATGGGGAAGAAGAATTTGGCGGTCTCATAATGTATGGATGGCAGAGGAATGAGACAGGAGGGAAGTGAAACAGGTGCATTATGCCTAACATCAATGAAATAACACAGACTTCCTGCCAAGATGGCAGAGAGAATCCAGGAACCTTGTTAAGCTCTCCTGGGTTTCCCTCAGAATTGACATTAATCAGGCCTCAATAGATTTTTGGAGTGACAGAACCCACAAAAAAACAGTGGACATCTTCCAGCATCTTCCATCTGTCTTGGGGGTGGAGGGAGTGTGGGTATGTCCAGGGAAGAGAACAGAGACACAGAGGATCAGTGGAGGGTGAGGAGGGGACTAACCTGAGATCTTCCACTGTGGGAGTGGAGGCTTTGTGCAGTTCGATCTGTGTGGCAGTTAGGCAGATGTCCAGGACCTTCATTCAGCTGGCAACTGGTCTGGATCGCCATACTTGGACAGCAAGTCCTTAGTGTTCCCAGCAGGGAGGATCTGGCATTCCCCAGAGCAGACAGTGCAAAAGTAGCCCCAGTTGTTCCCACCTTTCCCAATGGCCCAGGGAGTGAGCAGCTGACTTCCCCAACACTGAAGGTCAGAGAGAGAGAGAGCCTCTGGTGTTTCCAGCCTGGACTGCTTAGCCCAGTGACTGCACTGCCAGTGTGGAAAGCCAGAGAAAGCCTCAGGCATTCCTATAGGTCCCATTGACCCAGGTTGTAGGCAGCTGACATCCTCAGTGCTGATGTTCCAGAGAGAGAGCTTCAGGAATGCCTTACTGGTGGTCCACTGATCAACCTCCTGGAGTTCTTAATATCAATAGCCCCAGGTCAGTAAGTAAACCTCTAGAGTTCTCTATGCCAAAGGTCTTTAGACAACCCCATCCCCCCAACAAATCCCAAAATGAATCAAGGTCAGAGAAAAGCAGGGTCTATTGAAAGTTACTTTGGAGGGGGAAACTAGGTGGCATGGTGAATAGAGCACTGGAGGAATCAGGAGGACCTGAATTCAAATCCAACCTCAGACACTTAATAATTGCCTAGCTGTGTGACCTTGGTCAAGTCACTTAACTCCATTGCCTTGCAAAAACCATATTAAAAAAAAGAGTTACCTTGGACATAAGGATGGTCAAAACACTAGCTCTGAAAAGAAGGGCAGAAAGGCTGCTTCATGTGAAGCTTCAGTGGAGAATACAAATTGGTCTCCAGTCCAGAAAAATTTCTAAGAAGAACTCAGAAAGGATTCTAAAATTCAAATGGAAAAATTGGGAAAAGAATTTCAAGCGAAAATTAACATCTTGCAACAAAAAGTGACACAAGAAAACAAATTCTTTTAAAATACAATTGGGCAAATGTAAAAAAAATAATTCCTTAAAAAATACAGTTGAACAAATGAAAAAAATCAGTTCCTTTAAAACTAGAATTGACTAAGTGGAAAAGGAAATGTGTAAATCTAATTGAAGAAAATATCTCTGTGAAAAATATACTGGTACTAGTGGAAGCTAATGACTGCATGAGACCCCAGGAATCTGTTAAAACAAAATTTTTAAAAAATGAAAAAATAGAAGAAAATGTAAAATATCTCATTGGTAAAACAACTGACTTAGAAATTATACCCAGAGCCTAGGGGGCGGAGCCAAGATGTCACATGAAGGCAGGATTTCCCTGAAACTCTTTCCCCCAAATCTCCAAAAGCCATCAAATTATGAATAGCCAAAATTTAGAGGGACAAAATCCACAGAAAGACTGAGTGGTACAATTTCCCAGTCCAAGACACCTTAGAAGTTCCACAAGTAAAGGTGTGCTTCACTGGGACCAGGGGTTGGTTAAAAGCCATGTTCACAGCCCAGGGATCACTAGGGAACAGCTTGAAGGGGTGGTGAGAGAACTCTACTGCACCAGAGGGCAGGAGCACAAGCCTCAGAATAGCCCTGTGGTAAGAACCTGCAGCAGGAATTGGGGAAGCCAACCTGTAGCCCATAGATGGTAAGGGTGTCAGGGGAAATTGTAGAAATCTTCTTGCTCTCCCTGGTGCAGGACTCTGCTGTTTGCCCAAACTCAGATCCAGTTGCTGTTTAGGCTTCACTGAGTAGGGACCCTCCTCACAGCTCCAGGGCAGAGGGGAGCACCTGTGGTCATCTACATATCAAAGCACAGGCAAGAGAGCATAAGACCTTGAAGGAATAAGGGTGCCAGTGGGGTATCCTCAAAACTTCCCAAAGCCTTGAAAGTGGTAAATTAATCTTAGGTTGAGGAAAAGAGCAAAACAAAAGAATAAGATGAATATGACCATAGAAAATTACTTTGGTCCCATGGAAGATTCAGAAGATGACAAACTTGAAGCTTCTGTATCCAAAGCCTCTAAGAGAAATAGAAAGTGGACTCAGGATGAACTCAAAAAAAGTCTTTGAAAAGCAATTAAGGGAGATGGAGAAAAAATTGGGAGGAGAAATGAGAGTGATGTAGGTAAATCATGAAAACCAAATCAGCAGCTTGGTGAAAGAAATACAAAAAAAAAATACTAAAGAAAATAATATGTTAAAAACCAGTTTAGACCAAATGGAAAAAAGCAAAACAAAAGGCAAATGAGGAGAAGAATGACTTAAAAAACACAACTGGCCAGCTGGAAAAGGAGGTAAAAAACTCTCTGAAGAAAATAACTCCTTCAAATGCAGAATGAAATTCAAGGAAATTGATGACTTCAAGAAATCAAAGCCAAAAATTAGAAGAAAATGTGAAATATCTCATTGGTAAAACAGATCCAGAAGAAATAATTTAAAAATTATTGGGCTACCTGAAAGTCACAACCAGGAAAAGAGCCTAGACTTCATTTTTCAACAAATAATATAGCAAAATTGCCCTGAGATCCTAGAAGTAGAAGGTAAAATAGAAATTGAAGGAATTCACTGGTCACCTCTGAAAAGCGATCCCAAAAGAAAAACTTCCAGGAATATTATCGCCAGATTCCAAAACTCCCAAGTCTAAGAAAAAATACTAAAAGCTGCTAGAAACAAATATTTCAACTACCATGACTCTATACTCAGGATTGCACAGGATCTGGCAGCATCTACTTTAAGGACTCATAGGGATTGGAATATGATATTCCAGAAGGCAAATGATCTTTGTTTATAACTGAGAATCAACTACCCAGAAAAACTGAACATCTTCTTTCAGGGGAAAAGATGGATCTTTCAATGAAACAGGGGACTTTCAAACTTTCCTATTGAAACAACCGGAGCTGAACAGAAAGTTTGATCTACAAGTATAGGATTCTAGTGAACCATAGAGAGTATGGATGAGAAGGACCTAACTATGAGTAACTTAATGATGTTGAACTGTTTTTATTCCTGCATGGGAAGAAGATATTGATAACTCATATGAATTTTCTCATTTATAAGAGCTGTTGGAAGGAAAATATATAGAAAGGAGTGGAATATAATGGTATAATATAGTAAAAAAGATGGAGTCAATGAGTGATAAAAGAAAATACTGGGAGGAAGAGAAAGGAGAGGAAGAAGCAGCTAAGATATTTCCCATGGGGGTGGCTAGATGGAGCAGTGGATAAAGCACCAGCCCTGGAGTCAGGAGTACCTGGGTTCAAATGCGGTCTCAGACGCTTACTAATTACCTAGCTGTATGGCCTTGGGCAAGCCACTTAACCCTGTTTGCCTTGCAAAAAAAAAAAACCCTAAAAAATAGATATTTCCCATAAGAGTCAAGAAAAAGCTTTTTTCAGTGGAGTGGAATAGGGGAAGGTGAGGGAGAATGAGTGAGCTTTCATTTTCATCATAAATGGCTCAGAGAGAAAATAACATACATACTTAATATGGTATAGAAATCTATCTTATCCTAGAGAAAAATGAGAAGAAAGGGATGGGATAAGGGAGAATTAGGGGAAGGAAAGGAGGAATAGATGAGAGAAGAGAGGGAAGATTGTGGGAGAGGGTACTCAGATACAACACACTTTTAGACAGGGGCAGGATGAAAGGAGAGAGAATAGAAAAAATGAGAGTGGGCAGGAATAGAGTAGAGGTAAATACAGCTTGTAGTAGCAACTGTGGGAGAAATATTGAAGCAACTTCTCTGGTGGATTTATGATAAAGAATGCAACTCACCCCAGAGACAGAGCCATTGGAATCTGAACACAGACTGAAATACATTTTTTTTTTGTCTCTCACAATTCTTGAGGTTTCTCATCTTCTTGGCCTGGGGGAGGGAGAAGGGGGGGGTTATGTTTACTCTTAGAACAAGATTATTGTAATAATATAAAATTTCAAAACAAAACAAAAGAAATTATATCCAGGAGAGATAATTTAAGAATTGCTGAATTACCTGAAAGCCACAATCAATAAAAGAACCTAGCTAGCATTCTTCAGGAAATTGTCAAGGAGAACTGCCCTAATATCATGGAACCAGAGAGCAAAATAGTTATTGAACAAATACACCAATCACCTCCTGTAAGGAATTCCAAAATGAAATTGTCAAGGAATATTTTAGCCAAACTCCAGCATTATCAGATCAAGGAAAGCAATCCTGCAAGTGGCCAGAAAAAAGCAATTTAAATACCAAGGAACCATAGTCAGGATTATACAGGACCTGACTATCAATATTAAAGGATCAAAGGACCTGGAATATGATATTCCATAGGGCAAGGGAGCTTGGATTACAACCAAGAATCAATCACCCAACAAAATTAAGCATATTCTTTCAGGGAAAAAGATGGACATTTAATGAAATAGGTGACTTCCAAACTTTCCTGATGAAAAGACCAGAGCTGAACAGAAAATTTGATCTTCAAATAGGAGGTTCAATACACACACGCACACACACACACACACACACACACACACACACACACACACACACACGGGTACACAGGCTATTCTAACAGCTATGACACAAATCATTTCCAAGTAAACCGCCACCTGGACAATCTCAGGAGCTGGCAAGCTGCCCTTAGAGATAAAGGTGCCCCGGATTCCTTGGGAGCTGGACATTCCGCCCCACAGGCTAAGGGCACTAGACACAGCTGTGTTTTACCACCCACCCCCTAACGTACCCCCTTATCTTGTAACGTAAGATGCTGCACGTACACACTGCTTGTATCTCCGCAATTACCTCATTATTCTTTGTTCTACCCCGGAAGACCTAACAGTATATTTGTAATAGCTAAGCTGTAATAAAATTGAGTTGGAGGCATAAGTCAGTAGTTGCTTGACTCCTTATTCTCAGCTCCCCTCCAGGAGAGAGGTCGCTGCTGTGGGTCCCAAGGAAGCAAGCCACAACACACATATACATATACATATGAAGAAAAATAAGATAAAATTAAACTGGTTACATCCCTACTTGGGAGGAAGATTCTCATAATTTTTGAGAATTACAGCTCTACTAGATGAAGTATTCTTAGACTGAAGTTATGGACATTAGTTGATTTTTGATGGAAGGATTTTTTAAAAATTAAGATATTAAAATGGGGGGACTGTAAGGGGATGGGAGGAAAGGGGAGGCAAAATGTGGTAAATTACATCATGAAGAGGCACAAAGGACCTGCTGCAGTAGAGGGGAAGAAAGAAGGGGGGGTGAGGACTTCTTGAATCTATCTCTTAACAGATTTGGCTCAAAAATGGAATAGCACATACTCTCAATTGAGTTTAGAAATTATTTAAACCCTTCAAGTATTCGGAGGGCCTGATAGAAGAGAGGAAAAGAAGAAAGGGAAGAGGGAAAGAGGGAAGAAAAGGGAGGGTGGCTGATAGAAGGAAAGAAAGATTGAGGGAGGTGTTACTCAGAAGCAAAACACTGGGGAAGGTGGATCCGGTGAAAGGAGAGGCAAAAGTATGAACAGAGGGGAGAGAGCATGGAGGCTAATAAAGAGTTAGTAATTATAACTGTGAATGGGAATGGAATGAACTCTGCTATAAAACAGATGTGGATAGTAGAGTGGATTAAAAATCAGAATCTTATAATATGCTGCTTGCAAGAAATACATTTGAAGTAGAGAGATATACACAGAGCAAAGGTAAAAAGGTGAAGCAGACTATATTATGCTTCAACTGAAGTGAACAAAAACCACAGAGGTAGTAATTCTTATCTCAGGAAAACAGACAACAACCCTATACTAGTGTGGGACCTCAATTTCCCTCTCTCAGAATTAAACAAATTTAACTATAAAATAAACAAGAAGGAAGTTAAGGAGGTAAATAGAATGCTAGAAAATTTAGAGATGATAGATCTCTGGAGAAAATTGGAGTTAGAAAGAAATATACCTTTTTCCAATAAGGAAATTAAATACTTAAATAATCCCATATTAGAAAAAGAAATTAAATTAGCCATCAATGAACTCCCTAAGGAAAAATCTCCAGGGTCAGATGAATTCACAAGTGAATTCTACCAAACATTCAAGAAACAATTAGTTTTAATTCTATATAAACTATTTGAAAAAATAGGTGAAGAAGGAGTTCTGATATCAGTATGGTTCAAACCTGGAAGAATCAACACAGAGAAAGAAAATTATAGATTAATTTCCCTAATGAATATAATGCAAAAATTTTAAATAAAATATTAGCAAAGTGATTTTAGTAAGTTATCACTAGGATAATATACTATGATCAAGTAGGATTTAAACCAAGAATGCAGGGTTATTCCAATATTAGGAAAACTATAAGCATAATTAACTACATCAATAACAACTCTAACAGAAATCAAATATTTTTTCAATAGATGTTTAAAAAGCTTTTAATAACAATATTCATTCCTATTAGTTTTTCTTTTAAACTTTAATTTCAGTTTATTTTCACATATACCTTTGCCTTTGCCTTCTCTTTTATCAGTCCCTCTTCCCTTATCTTTCCCTTTCCCTGTCTACCCCCTTCCCTATAGATTACAATAAATTTTTAAACCCAAGTGGGAATGTATCTTATTCCCTCTCTGGGCCAAATCTATTGAATAGAATTTACTTCCCATTCACACTCTCCCTTCTTTCCTTCTAAAATTATAAATCTTTGTGACTCTTCACCTGGTGTTTTTTATGGCTCTATCATCAATCACAGTTTGATTATTTGATTGCTTGATAATCTCATATTGTTATCAAAGTATCATTACAGATAGATTGCTTGATTACTTGATAAGCAGCAATGACTCAAATTACATTAAATTGCAATTATAATCATTTTTTACTTTATCCCCTTTTCAAGTATACTTCAAGAACACACACAATCCTCCTCATGGGCCAAAGTATCATCCAAAGCCAAATCATTTCTTGAACTATTTGAACCCCTCCCCCAGGACTATTTTCTCTCATACCTTACCCCCTCCTCACCCAGAGTACTTAACCCCTTGTTAAGTGGAGCTCAGATTAAGTCAAACCCTAATCTAATTAACTATAAGAATCTAAAAGATCTCTAAGTACTGGGAGGCTCTTAGACCTTTACAAATGATTCTAAGTTACAGAGACATTGACCCTTGCAATTTATTATGTTTAAAGGTTTAAGAGACTGTTGAGGGCCACAGGAAGGTCATTTCGTGACTGGGAATGACTTAAAGGTCCTTTTGCCCAGGTACATTCAATGGCCTGATCACCTTGGTTGGCTCTCCAGATCTTCTCATCTGTTCCTTATGTTTTAGCACTTCCTGGAGCATTGTGTTAAACACTAAATTGCTGATAGCAAACATTGTGTGAGAAGTACTAGCCAAGGACCTGCTGTCCACAAGCATAGAGGCAATTGTTTAATTTGCTAATTGGAGAACTCCTGTGAATTGGGAGTAAATCAGGGACTAAGAGGATATTTAAACTCTTGCATTCTGTAAAATAAAGGGAGAATTTGTCATCTTGATCTCTCTTCAACTTGTCTCTTTTGAGACAAGTATTAGTTATGAGTAATGGATAAGTTAGTTTACAGGCAGGCAACATAAAGGGCTCTAAGTACTGGGAGGCCCTGGAGGTCTCACCTGAGAACTTTACAAATGATTGTAAATTATAGAGACACTGATTCAGGACTGCCCATTTTAAGATGCCCTCATTAGATAAAGTGCTAAACTTTGTCAGAACAGCCAAATTAAAGTGGGTCAAAGGATAATGAGACACTTTAATTTAAAGTTAACACCCTTCTTTTTCAACTGGGCTTTTTGTCTCAAACTAGTATAGTCATCTTGGACCTCTTCAATGGAGAGATAAGACCTAATTATACCCATATCCTTTAAGTCCAAGCTCTTCAATTTGACTCTTTAACTATCCTGAGTGAAGTAAAGTTCTCAAGAATTGTGTTATATCTTCCCTTTCAGTGTTGTACTATTTAATGGTCTTAACCACCATTTATTTTGTTTTGTTTCATTTTTTTCCTTCTCCTTTTCATTTACCTTTAAATGTAAATCTTGAGTCATATATTGGGTGATTGAATCCACTGTTCAGTTCTGGTCTTTGTGTCAGGAAATTCTAGAAGTTCTCTATTTGATTGAACATACATCTTTTTCCCTTGACAGTATATACTGAATTTTGCAGGGTAGTATATACTGGATTGTAATCCCAGGTCCTTTGCCCTCCAATATTTGGTATTCCAGGTCTATTGATTCTTCAATGTTGAGGTTGATAGGTTCTGTGTGGGTCTGATTGTATTTCCTTTGTATTTGAATTTTTGTTTGTTTGTCTATTTTTGCTGCATGCAATATTCTGTTTTTTAACCTATTTTGCCTATTTTTTAAAATTTATTTTTTTTATTTTAGGCAATGGGGTTAAGTGACTTGCCCAAGGTCACACAGCTAGGCAATTATTAAGTGCCTGAGGCTAGATTAGAACTCAGGTATTCCTGACTCCAGGGGCTGGTGCTCTATCCACTGTGCCACCTAACCTACTTGCAATATTCTCTCCTTTATTTGAGAGTTCTAGAATTTGACTATAAAAGCCTTAGAGTTTTTATACTGGGGTCTCCTTCTGAAGGAGTTCTGTGTATTCTTTCTTTTTTTTCTTTAGATAGATTTTATTAATTTTGAGTTTTACAATTTTTGCCCCCATTCTTGCTTTTCTCCCCCAACTCCCACAGAAGGCATTCTGTTAGTCTTTACATTGTTTCTGTGGTATACATTGATCTCAGTTGAATGTGATGAAAGAGAAATCATATCTTTAAAGAAGAAAAATAAAGTATAAGAGATCGCAAAATTAGATAATAAGATAACTTTTTTTCCCCTAAATTGAAAGCAATAGTTTTTGGTCTTTGTTCAAACTCCACAATTCTTTATGTGGATGCAGATGGTTTTCTCCATTGCAGATAGCCCAAAATTGTCCCTGGCTGTTGCACTGAAGGAATGAGCAAGTCCATTAGGGTTGATCATCACTCCCATGTTGCTGTTAGGGTATACAATGTTTTTCTGGTTCTGCTCATTTCACTCATCAGTTCATGCAAATCCTTCCAGGCTTCCCTGAATTTCCATCCCTCCTGGTTTCTAAATAGAACAATAGTGTTACATGATATACATATACCACAACTGATTCAGTCATTCCTCAATTGATGGACATTTACTTGATTTCCAGTTCTTTGACACCACAAACAGGACTTCTATGAATATTTTTGTACAAGTGATGTTTTTACCCTTTTCATCATCTCTTCAGGGTATAGACCCAGTAGTGGTATTGCTGGATCAAAGGGTATGCACATTTTTGTTGCCCTTTAGGCATAATTCCAGATTGCTCTCCAGAAAGGTTGGATGAGTTCACAGCTCCACCAACAATGTATTAGTGTCCCAGATTTCCCACATCCCTTCCAACATTGATCATTGTCCTTTCTGGTCACATTGGCCAGTCTGAGAGGTGTGAGGTGGTATCTCAGAGATGCTTTAGTTTTCATTTTTCTAAAAAGTAATGATTTAGGGCAGCTAGGTGGCGCAGTAGATAGAGCACTGCCCCTGGTGTCAGGAGTACCCGGGGTTCAAGTTCTGCCTCAGACACTTAATAATTACCTAGCTGTATGGCCTTGGGCAAGTCACTTAACCCCATTTGCCTTGCAAAAACTTAAAAAAAAAGCAATGATTTAGAGCAATTTTTCACATGACTATGGATCCCCTTTGATTTCCTCATCTATAAATGGCCTTTGCATATCCTTTGACCATATGTCAATTGGGAAATGGCTTTTTTTTTGAAAATTTGACTCAGTTTTCAGTGTATTTTTAGAAATGAGTCCTTTGTCAGAAATACTACATTTCTTTTGATCTTGGTTACAGTGGTTTTATCTATGCAAAACTTTTTAAATTTAATTTAATGTAATCATAATTATCTAAGTTTGTTTATAATGTTTATAATGATGTTCTCCATCTCTTCCTTGGTCATAAACTGCTTCCCTTTCCATAGATCTGACAGGTAAACCTATTCCTTGATCTTCAAGTTTGCTTATAATAATGTTTTTTTTATGTCTGAATCCTGTATCCATTTTGATCTTATCTGTAGGAGGCTGCCCCACAGCATACCTACTGGCCTTGCAGGACATGAGATGAAGTCCTGTAGAGCAAACTCCGGGATATAGGCCATGGCAAACCTTGGTCGCCTCAAATCCTCGGCCACAAGGAAACTGGGGAGGCTCCCCCATATTTACCCCCCCATATCTACCCATCTACTTCCCTATTTCACCCATCCCTCGCTTGACAAATTTCCACATAGAGACAGTCCACAAAGGCAATGCAAGAGGCTCAGGCCAATCTGATATAGGCCTCAGGAGATCCTCCCATATCCTGCTTCTGCATATAGAATATAGTATATAAGCTTACATATGCAGAAATAAATTGGACTTGCCCCCTGATCGCCTGTGTGAGTTGTCTTTCTTCGGCAGTCCCCAACGGTCCACGTTCCACGGAGGGAAGAGCCCCACCCGATAACAGATGGTGCCAAAACCTGGGAACCAGTCTGAAATTGAAATTGTAGGCAATCTCTGGATGGTTCCCCCACCCCAACCGTGAGTAACGTAACCCCTCTTCCCCCACCTCCTGCAGGTCCAGTAACCAGTTACACCCTTCTTATCATACTTTCACTTTCCTGTCTTTTTTTCTTCCTCTTGTTTTCTATCTCATACTGTTTCCTGAAAAGAAAGCAAGATAGCCAAAGATGGGCAACAATCCTTTTGGGTCCTGTACCGCCCAAGCCCGGTGGTTCAATCACTTCTCAAATCTTGAAGAATAAAATGCTCCCTTAAGGAATGCATAGCTACCCTATCTCTGATAAAAACAATAGCTCCCTGGGTAGAGACCTCACATGTCATGGATCCTGACATTTGGAGCCGCATTCTTGCACTGGCCCGGAGGAAGCCCCCCCCTTTGCTTCTATCCCATAGTAACAGCTGTACACTCCTGCCTTTCTGGACAAGACCCTTCCCCTCCCACAATATTACAAGTCACTGCCCATGACTCAGGTGACAGTGACTCTGAAAACACTGATTCAGAGGACCCCCGCCATAGCCAATATGACTGAAAATAACCCAAGACAGTCAGGGGAGACTACCCAAGTGGAGGATAAAGATAAAGCCCCTAAACTCGATACGGGAGGACAAGAACAAGAGGGGAGATGACAGTGAGGCTGAGGAAGGGGAATCTGTACCACCCTCCCTATACCCTTCCCTCCCCTGCTATTCACCCCCCCCCCCATGGAATGAGGAACAGGCAACACAGACAGCAACAGGATGTGGCCCCAGCTGCTGCGCCCAGAAGTCAGTAACAGGAACCAGCCCAGACATACCAAAAAAAGGAAAAAAGCAGACATAAGCACCTTAGAGGCAGGGAGCTCCCCCCACTTCCCCACTGCTCCCATACTCCCCCGCCCCCACTTGGGCAGAGGACTTGTGTAGAGTGAGAGATGCCGCATGGGGGCAGCGGCCACCGACTTGGAAGGACTTTCAAAGTCCTTTGTTTCCTCCCATACCACCACACCCTGAGGCTCCTCAACTCCCCCAAGTCTCAGCTTTCCCAGTTAACACCAACCCAACGCCACAACATCCTTCCAGGTGGTACCCCACTGATTCCAAACTTATGGAGAAAATGAGGAAAGTTGTTAGAGAGGGAAGTTTAGCGAGCCCTTATCTACAACAACTTCTAGATGACTGGAGTATAGACATGCTGCCCAGGGGACTATAAACAAATCATGAGAACCCATAGAACTTGGTTCTATGGAAGTCTCCATATTATGACGAGTGTGAACAGCTTGCTGAAAGAAACATGGGCTCTGGGGTGCCGATCACGGCAGACATGCTACAGGGGGAAGGTGCCTATTCTACCACAGCGGCTCAGGCCCAAGGACCCCCCTCAATATTTTGATCAGATCAGGCTCTGTGCTCTGAGAGCCTGGCGCTGGATTCCCAGGTCTGGCCTAGCAAAAGAGAAAATACATAAATTAATACAAAGACCGGATGAGCCTTTCTCAGAATTTGTAGCAAGAGTGGAGGAGTGGGTGTCTTACAAAGTTACTCATGCGGGTGCACAGGATGCACGGCAGATTGTAAGCAGGCCATAGAACTCACTAAAAGTCAGGAGATACTAGACTGGGTCTTGGCCTGTAAGGATATTGGCACTCCTTTGCCCAAGCTATGGCAGCCCTTTGAATAGACAGCACAACAAAAGGAAATACCCCCCCCCCCCCAGGACAGTCTAAATGGCAGCTGCTTTGCATGTGGGGGTTTTGGTCATGTGGCAAAAGATTGCGCCAATCGCCACAGCCCATGGAACCACCCCTTATCAACCACAGCAGACAAGACCCGCCCTAGAACAGAGTGCCCCAAATGCCACAAAGGTTTTCGCTGGGCCAAAGATTGTAGGTCGGGAAATGGGGTGCAGGGCAGCCCTCAGCTTCACCCCAGATAGGGAAGGACATCCTATGGACAGTGCCGATAATTTTCAAACAGCCAAAAACCACTCTCCTTGTCAAAGGTCTCCCTTATACAAGGGTGATTGACACAGGAGCCCATACGACCATCTTTTCTTTAGAACAGCACCCCCCCTTGTGGCCTCGTAATAACGGCCCTACTGTTCATGGAATATCTGGGTCAACCCCCAGTACCCTGGTAATGAAGGACCTGCAATGGGCTGACCCTGATGGCCACTCTGGTCACTTTAGACCCCTCTTCATCCCTGGTGCTTCCACCATTCTGTGGGGTTGAGATATCCAAACCCAAATGGGTCTTGTTATGACTACAGACACCAATATTCATCCCCAATTCTAAGGACCCTGGTCGACTCCTCTGCCCTTATACCCATTTCCATTCACCATTTCTCCTATGAAATGGAAGGCGGAGACTCCGGTATGGGTTGATCAGTGGCCCCTCTCAGCAGAGAAACTGTCCGTCCTCAAAGACTTGGTTAAACAACAACTAATCTTGAAGCACATTGTCCCCACCACCAATCCCTGGCACTCTCAGGTCTTTGTCATCAAAAAGAAAGCCTCAGGAAAGTTCCGCTTTCTTCATGACCTTTGGGCCCCAAATTCAGTAATAGAACCCATGGGGGCCCTCCAACCCGGTCTCCCTACCCCATCAGCCATTCCAATACACCAACCCATAATTATTATAGATATTAAAGATTGCTTCTTCAGCATTCCTCTCCACCCTGCAGACACCCCATGCTTCACCTTTTCAGGCCCTCAACAAATTTAGAATGCCTGGCAGAACATTACCATTGGGTCATGCTTCCACAAGGCATGGTCAATAGCCCCACCTTGTGTCAGCTTTATGTCAATCATGCTCTCGCACCGATCCGAGTTGTTCCTAACCTCACCCTCATCCATTACATGGACAACATCCTCATATCCTAACCAGATCCCTCTATCCTTACAACAGTCTATGAGTGGATTCTTGGCTCTCTCAAAGCCTCCAACTTGTATTTCTCCATTTTCCTCCCATCCCTTTTAACATATTTTCTGACAGCTCTTACACAGTACAGACTGTCTCCTCTCTACCTCTGGCCTTTCTATCCCATGACAGTCCCGTATCTCAGCTCTTATGACTCATCTCCAGCAAGTTCTCCACATCAGAAACCAACCCTGGTTTATTTCTCACATACGCTCTCACTCTGACCTCCCAGGTCCGTTGGCCTCTGGCAATGCTTCCATTGACTCTGCCCTTGTATTAACCATTCATACCCTTTCCCCAATACAAGCAGCAAAGGAATTACATACTCGCTTCCATTTATCTTCTTGTTCTCTGCACTCACTATATCCCTCTCTCACCCTTGCAGCTTGTAAACACCTAGCTAGGGCATGCTCTCGATGTGCCCCCTTTCTACCCCTAGGACCTCTTTCCCATTCAGGGGTAAATCCAAGAGGCCTCCACCCTAATTCCTTACGGCAAGCTGATTTCACTCACGTCCCCTCTTTTGGCCACCAAAAATATGTTTTCACAGCCATTGATACCTTTTCTGGATTTTTATGGGCTGAGCCATTCTCCAATGAAAACGCCTGAGCCGCCACTCAAGGCCTTCTCTTAGCTATCTGTATGCTGGGAGTACCCCATACACTTAAAACAGACAATGATCCCTCATTCACATCTGCTACTTTTCGCACCTTCTGCTCTGAGTGGACTATCTCCCTTAAACACAGTATTCCATATAACCCCCAAGGATAGGCTCTGATTGAGAGAGCTCACTGCATTCTTAAATCTCTCCTAGAAAAGCAAGCAGTGAACTCCTATAAGACACCCAAATTACGCCTTCTCCAGGTAATGTTCACCATGAACTTCTTACAATCTGATGACAAAGGTCTCCCACCCCGCCTAGAAACATTGGGCCTCCCTTTTTCCCTCTTCCACCCCCCGTCCCCTTAGTATCATGGAAGGACCCACTGTCTGGGAAATGGCAACCTCCTGTACCTTTACTAACCCAGGGCAGAGGTTTTGCTTGTGTTTTTCCTACACTCAGCTCATCCCCTGTTTGGGTTCCTTTATGCCTAATCCGCCTGATCTCCTCCGAACATGGATCAAGACCTTCAACATTAGATGGAGCAGCTCTCCGTGATGGAACGTGACTCATCTCCTAATTCCTCTCATCCTCAACCAAGGTGAAAGAGACGCCGCCTATGCCATGCCAAAGACTCTTACCCTGTGACTTGGGGGGATATAAAAGCCTTACAGTCCCAGGCTAGAGAGACGTTAGGCTGCCAGGGTCACTCCTCCCCCTCCCCCCGTATCCCTTTTTCTCATGATATGTGCCATCATTACCTCTAACTCCGCTGTCCGAGCTGAGCATCTCTGGGCCCTTCTTCCCAACCCCCCCTGTACTTCTACCGCTTAGCACCAACGTCTTCCCCGTATTCCTTTCCTCTACCCCCTCAACGGGTCTCCCCATGCAAGAACAGCCACATGTACACCCCCCAGCCCATTAATGGTACTTTTAACATATCCTCCACCCTTGTCTTTTACAGTGGGTTGCCGGCTGATCAATGGATCGCTGACCACACAGTCCTTCTCGGACAATGCCAACTGAATTGATCCCGTACAAAACTGACAACTCCGGCCTGGATGAAGGGGTGGAGATCCTCCCTGTGTCCTGTTACTGCCCACATTAGGCCCTCCCCCCCACACCTTCAAATCCCTACCTGTTTGTCCCCCCTCTCCCTCCCTCTAGACGTTCCCCATTTTCCTGGCACCCCATTCCTCCCTTGCAACCCTGTGTCGATTACCAAACATATGTCATGACTCCCTCTCTTTCCCTCTGGCAGACTCCCCAACCATTCCTTGCAAGTGGCCACTTCGGATCTTGGCCTAGACAAGGAGGAACTATTGCTACTACTATACTAGGATCTTTCTTCCTTTGTGGCTCTTACTCTTGCACCGATCTTCACCCTATAGCGACGGCTTCAGGGTTCAAATAGTACAATGGAACTTACAAACCATGCTTCCCTTGACTATTCCTCTCTCACTTCCATCTTCGACCCACCCTGTGTCCTCCCTCCCTTCTTCCTTCTGCATTCAAACGCCACCCCCTTCACGAACATCCTCAATTGCTCCTCCACCTCATGTACCCTTTCAAATTGCTGGGACAATTCCTCCACACTCCATGTAGTACTCAGGCTCCCCAGGTATCTGTGGGCTCCCGTGGAGTCACATGGCCACGCCCATCACCTTTCCCTCCTCCTTGACTGTCCAAAGCAGGCCTAGCTCTCCCTGTAGCCTCCTTAGTCACCTTTTTGGCCTCCTTAGCCGCCGCTGTTGCTGTAACCCTTACTCAGACAGCCCCAGCATCCACTGTAAATTCCATAAGTCTCCCAGACTGATTCACTCTTTGACCAACAACAGGAAGCCAATAACCTCATACAAGGCGCGATTATGAACCTGAACCAACAAGTACAACTCACCAACGAATGCATTGATTTCATGGACAAACAAATCAGAGCCCTCTGCAATGCTAGATACCATGATATCTGTGTCACCCCCCTTTCCTGTACACAACCTCTCCCATGCTCGCGCCACCCTCAGCACCCAACTAGCTGGTCCCTGGAACTCCCTCTTTACTGAACAACTTGCAAACATGTCCCCATAGTATAGTCCTCCTTAACGATACCGCGGCCAGTCCCCTCATTCCTTCTACTTTTCTTGATTCTCTCATACAAGAGGTCACTTCCTGGTTCTCTCTTCCCCGCATGACCCTCTAGTAACTAGCACTTCTAGTTACTGGAGGTCTCTGGTTGTCCTGTACTCTCTGCAAACGCCTCAGTTGACAGACGCAACAAGTTGCCCTCCATGCTGAGATCCTCTCGGCCTCTTTCAAAAAGGAGGGGGGACATGTAGGAGGCCACCCCACAGCATACCTACTGGCCTTGCAGGACATGAGATGAAGTCCCGTAGAGCAAACTCCGGGATATAGGCCAAGGCAAACCTTGGTCGCCTCAAATCCTTGGCCACAAGGAAACTGGGAGGCACCCCCATATCTACCCCCCCATATCTACCCATCTACTTCCCTATTTCACCCGTCCCTCGCTTGACAAATTTCCACATAGACACAGTCCACAAAGGCAATGCAGAGGCTCAGGCCAATCTGATATAGGCCACAGGAGATCCTCCCATATCCTGCTTCCGCATATAGAATATAGTATAAAAGCTTACATACACAGAAATAAATTGGACTTGCCCCCTGATCGCCTGTGTGAGCTGTCTTTCTTCCACAGTCCCCCACGGTCTGCAGAGGGAAGAGTCCTGCCTGACAACACTTATCTTAGTATAGGGTGTGAGGTGTTGGTCTAATCTAAGTTTCTTCCATACTAAGTTCCAGTTTTCCCCAATAGTTTTTATCAAAGAGAGAATTTTTTTTATTTCTTTTTTTATTCTCATTTTGTACAAATGTTTTTTTTTACATTAATAAAATATTCTTGTTTAAGA